>NW_010511090.1:512-748 GCF_000687285.1 Phaethon lepturus | reverse complement strand
AATGGGGGTTGCCCTGACCCAGGTGCAAGACATTGGACTTGGCTCAAGCTTGTCCAGGTCCCTCTGGATGGCCTCCCATTCCTCAGGCATGTCAAATCCATATCTCTCCAGTTTAGAAAGAAGGTCAAAGGCCTTACAGAAGGCCAGATAGATGACATCAGTAGCTCTTCCCTTGTCCACTGATGTGGTCACTCCATCATAGAAGACCACTTGGTTGGTCAAGCAGGACTTGCCCT
>NW_010511090.1:0-253 GCF_000687285.1 Phaethon lepturus | reverse complement strand
GTGAAAATTTTACCACAGGCTTCTATTGAGTCTGAGATCAGCCACCATTGGTTCTTTTAAAAATTTTCACCCTACAGTGTTGTGTGTCATGAAATGAACTTGAATAAAAGTATTACAGTCTCATACTTGGGGAAAAAAAAATTCCATCATGCCTAATATTAACACCTTGATTCTGGAAGCATGTATTTCTCATTTGTCAGTTCATTAATCACCTCCCCGCATTTATTTATTAAGTGACTTTCCTTTATTTTGA
>NW_010511089.1:0-18952 GCF_000687285.1 Phaethon lepturus | reverse complement strand
TTAATTTCTTACTTTTAATTATCATTACTAACTTTTTAAATTTTATTTTTTATAATAAAAGTTGTTTTATTATGTGCTGCCTTCCTGAGACAACTGCTTCCCTGTCTTATATAGGGATGAATGACCTTAAAACTGCCCCTTTGGGGAGACAAGTTTTGTTTGAATTTTTAGAAAAATATAATGCCTGACCCTCTGTACCTGGAATGGACTGGGCTCAGGGAAATCTGTATAACTTACAGAGTGTGGCTGATTGAACAAGTGCTTTGAGAAAGGATGCAAGAATAAGATCAGGAAGGGGAAAATCGATTATTAGTGCTGTTCTCGGTGCCTGTTTGGCTGCTGCTGTAGAGGCAAGGGAACGCTGCCACGCTGCAGAGTCCCAAATTGTTGAATCGCTCCAAAACCTCATTTGGTCCATTCAGGGGCAAGTGACGGATTTAAAGGAACAGCTTGAAGGAGAGAGAGACCAGGTGAAACATCTGCAGACTGCTCTGAAGGAGCAACTCCTTGCAGGCACTGCCCACGAGGAAATATCCCCAAGGTCAGGAAGTAGTTACCCTTTTGACGACTTGTAGGCAGCGAGAGTAAGAGTAGAGAAATTAGAAGCGCCCTCGCTGCGACCCTTGGTTAAGACCGAGTATATTTACAATGACGATCAAGATCAATCCCCCCAAGTCACAGCCAAGGAGGTCCCCTATGCCACCACTGAGTTGGCAAAGTTAAAAAAGGATTTTGGTTGAACCCCTAGAGAGTCAGAGATGGCGTATGTGTGGAGAGTATTGTCATCTGAGGGGATCAGATTTTGCTGAGCAAGAAGGAGGTGGAGGGGTATTGGGGACCAGGAGTATTTTTAATTACTAGGAATCACTGTGCCCCTCAGTCTTTAACCCAGAGGGTAGCCTGTTGGGTGGAGGAGTTGAAGCCCTTGGAGAGGGGGATCCCCTCACAATTATGGGAACTGTCAATCAAGTGGTGGAAAATGTGCAGAAGGCAGCTTGTTTGCAGATGATGTATGACTGAAAATTGGAGCCTAGGCAGGAGTCCCCAATGATGATGCCAGTAGACCCTGAACGAATGACTGCCCTCATAAGAGGACTCCCCAATTCCTTAAAGCCAATCAGTATACAGTTACAGGGGAAAATACAAGCAATGCCTCGGGGTGAAAGGGTGGTGGCTGCTTTAGAAGGACTTATGCCCGATTGGTGCCTCTGGTCCCGAGATAGGAAAATCTGGACATGGGGGGAGGTGGCCCAAGAATTGATTAATTATGGACGCAAGTATGGCCCCATTAACATTCCAGCCACTAAAACAGACTCTAGGGGCCTGAGGCAAGCTGAAGTGAAAATGCTCTGGGGGTGATAGAAAAACATCCCTGGGAGGGAGGGACATCCCAAGTAAGCGCAGTAGCCTCTGGGCAAAGGGGTGGCAAAAAGGAATTCCACGTGATTTGATGGATGGATTTTCAACAGACAAGTTGGAAAAACTAGTGTCAGAATGGCCTGATAAATCAGCAGATACGGAGACGGGCTTTAAAAAACCCACTCCCAGTGCACTCTTTTTAATCGATTTTGTCTCTTGATATCAGAGACAAATGTCCCTCAAAATTTGCAGGGAAACTAGATTCTTCGCCCTCTGATGGTGAGTGGGGCAGGCAAAGGTTGGATATATATCAGACAGCTCACCGAAAACGGCCGGGGCGATTTACTAATTATGGGCATTGTAGGGCCAAAACAAGTCCTGGTCACATTTTTGGTAGCTACTGGGGCTCAAATTTCAGCTATTAAAATGAATAGCTTCATTTTAATAGCTGAATAGTGGGGTTAAATTTTCTAAACAGAGGCTGTTTGTAGCAGATGCATTTGGCAATGTTCAACCACAGGCGTTAGCAATGGTCAGCCTGTGATTGCCAGGGGAAGATACTGCTGCCGTGGTAGCAATGGTTGTGGGAGAATTTCCACTCACCCTCCTGGGACGTGATGTTCTGAAAGGGAGGGCCTGGATTGATAATAAAGGGAGACAGTGGTCGTTTGGCTCTCTAATGACAGATATTCGGCTGCTACAAGCCGCACCCCCACTTCCTCTTTCAAAGCTTACAAAGGTTAGGCCTTACCTGATACCCTTGGGGGTCAGAGAGGGAATTATGCTTGTGTTAGAGGATTTAAAAGGACAGGGCATCGTGATTCCAACCCACTCCACTTTTGACTCCCCGGTGTGGCCAGTACGAAAACCCAATGGCAAGTGGAGGCTGATCGTAGATTATCGTAGACTTAATGCGAATACTGGTCCACTTACGGCCACAGTACCAAATATTGCTGAGTCCTACAATCCAGGAACGAGCCCACCGATCATGGGGACGGTGCATGTTAAGGACATGTTTTTTATGGTCCCCCTACAATCTGAGCACCAAGACCGTTTTGCTTTTACTTGGGAAGCTCAGCAATTTACTTTCACTCGACTCCCACGGGGATATAAGCACTCCCCCACAGTAGCCCATCATGCGTTGGTGCAGGAGCTGGAAAGAATTCAGGTAGAAAAGGGGGTCAGTATTTACCAATATATTGATGATATACTTGTGGGAGGGGACAAGGTAGAAAGGGTTCAGATAAATCAACATAATGCAATCTCCCATCTAGAGAGTTTGGGGCTGAAGATTCAGCCTGAGAAAATATGAACACCCTCAAGTGAAGAGAAGTTTTTAGGGATCTGGTGGAAGCGGGGAATGACACGTATCCCACCAGACACCCATTCCTCGCTAGATCCGATTAAGATGCCAGAGTCAAAGAAGGATTTACAGAACGTACCGGGGCTATTGTGCTCTTGAGAAAACACATTCCTGATTTTTCAATCATTGCAAGACCCCTATATGACTTGTGGTGAAAAGGGGCTCAGTGGGAATGGACTGAGCTCCATGAGGAGGCATTGCAGTTGCTGGTGTTTGAAGCAACTGCCCATCAAGCCCTGGGTCCCATTCACCCTATGGACCCTGTCCACATTGAGTGGCGATTTGCCAAGATCGGGCTATTGATACATTTATGGTAAAAGGGTCTTGAAGGATTTATTGGGTTCTATTCTCGCCATTTTGAAGATGCATAAAAAAGATACACTGTGCGGGCAAAGGGTTTGTTTGTAGTCAGTTTAGCCTTGAGAGAGGCAGAACGAACTATTCAACAAAAGCAATAGTGCTTAAAGGCCCATTTAAGGTAATCAGAACAGTTTTGGCAGGAACTCCACCCACAGACGGGGTGGCCCAGAGAGCCTCTGTGCGGAAACGGTATGCCCAGATAGAACATTATTGTGACATTTTCACGGTATCTGAGGGGGCTGCAAAGATGTTAAACATGCAAGAGGAGAGGGGCCCAGATAGGGAAACAAGTGAACTCCCTCCTATACTAGAAGTGGCTCCTGCATTTTCTGGGCAGTTGCAGAACATTTGGTTTACTGATGCTTCTTCCAAGCAGGAAGGAAAAACCTGGAAATACCGAGCTGTGGCACTCCATGTAGACATCAATGAACAAATAATTACTGAAGGGCGAGGTAGTGTTCAAGTAGAGGAACTAATTGCAGTATGGAGAGTTTTTCAGCGTGTAGCCCAATCTGCTTCTCCTGCTTCTTCTACCTATATCTATACTGATTCTTATGCTGTATTTAAAGGCTGCACCAAATGGCTTCCGTTTTGGGAACAGAAGGGGTGGGAGGTCAGTAGGATACCTGTATGGCAGAAGGAGAAATGGCAAGATATTTTGACTATTGCTAGTCAAATGAAAATTTGCAGTGGGCTGGGGGGCTTCCCACCAACAAGATGGTACTCTTTGAGCCAGTGGAACAGCAAAGCTTATGAACTAGCCCGACTGGCTCCCCTGCAGAACACCCAAATAGCATAAGGTTGGGTACGGTTGCTAGAATGCTTACATGTAAAAAGGAAACACTCGGCGGCTAAGGACCTCTATTGCGACGCTCAAGCCCGAGGTTGGCCAGTTACCAGGGAAGAATTTAAGACCTGTGTGTCTGCTTGTGAACAGTGTTGTATCCGCTTAGAAAGACACACCCTGGAGCACAATGCCCTGCATCTGAGAGAGGGGAAAGGACTACGGGAGGCCTGGCAGGTAGACTACTTTGGCCCTCTCTGGAAATCAGAAGGGAAGCATTATGTGTTGGTTGGGGTAGAGATAGTATCAGGACTGGTCCAAACCGAAGCATTTGCTAGAGCAATGGGGAAAACACAGTGAAAGCTCTGAAGGGATGGTTCGGCACTTTTCCCAAACCACAGTCAATTCAATCAGGTAACGGTTCCCACTTTACTGCCAGAATAGTCCAAGATTGGGCAGCTCAGGAGGGAATTTTGTGAGTATATCATACCCCATATTACCTGCAGGCAAATGGGATTGTGGAAAGAACAAATGGTTTGTTGAAGCATTCCCTTAAACTACACAAGCCAGGATGGGCCGAACGGCTTTGGGATGCGGTGACTAGTGTCAATAGTCGTTGGGGTATAAATAAATGACCTAAAATCATCTCATTTAGTCCAAAGGCCCCTACCATTATAGCAGTCTCACAGGGCCCTGATCATCCTAAAAATTCGTCACCCTTTTCAGGCCAACCAGTTTTGGTCGAACTCCCTACTGTGGGATCCGTACCCCTGATATTAGAAACCCCAGTGAATAAGTATGCCTGGAAGGCAAAAGATGCTGATGGGAAAGAACATAAGATTAACACGAGGTGGATTATTCCATCCTTCTGATAATAACGTGCTTCCGATTCCTTAGAATGAACCGACTTGGCTTTCTTTTCTTTTTCAGGTGGAGACTCTGAAGCCAGCCAGAAGAAATACATGAAACTTGATTGCTTGTGTAGTTTTGTTGGTGATTGCTTTGTTAATGTTCATAGGGTGTCTGATACACCATCATAAACGATGTTTTGGTTGACCATTATCAGAGTCTTTAGTATCTGGGGAAGCTCTTGCTCCCGCCTCCCTGACTCACAGTGGCAAAATGAATTCATTGCTTTAGGTCAACAAGTGGCCGATGTTTTCAACCTTACTGATAGTTGGGTATATGGTGGACCCTTGGATTTAGACAGTAGGCCATGGACTTCCGTTCCCCTGTCTCCTGAATGGCTGATGAGTAATTATAGTGAAGTCAAGAATGACATTGACTGAGAGGAAGATATCCCATTGCCCTGGCCCATATGATTCCCAACCGAGAGTGAATACTGTCTAAATCGAACACAGGAGGGTGGTGATTTTGTAGGGAATAGTAATTGCAACTGGACCTATACATATGGAAACCATTGCCTCAGTGCTGGCTGTAAGTCTATCAGTTGTTCACAATCTGGAAATAGGCCACGATATTGTATTTTGTTTAACTCTTATTGATGAATCTTTTGTACCTTGTGGGCTGGGCTTGGGTAAATCAAACAGGGCACAGGAAACAATTTTCTGACTTTTGGTCCAACACTGACCAATCTGATAGCTATTTGAATGTTACTTGCTTTTGGCACCTCGATTTCAGTGCCTGGGCTTGTAAATTTATGGATAAGACGTATTGTCAGCTCCCTGATGGAAATAAAATTTGGTAGTCAATTATTGACGGAAATAGCAAAAGGTGTCAGGGATACCAACCAGTGAAACACTCTGCTGAGGTAGTGAAGAAGAGGTCAAAACATTTGTGCACAAGTTGTTGGTAAATGGTCCGTCAAACCATCCTTTAGAAGTAGATAATACCACATATTTTAAATACCACGAACCTCCACAGGCCTGTTTGAAAATGGCACCCGGGCATTGAAAGGTCACTATTGGATCTGAGGACATTATGCATACAAGCAATTGCCCAAAAATTGGACTGGGGTGTGTTATGTGGGGCTAATTAGCCCCTAGTTCTTTGTGGTCCCAGAGGATGAGGTGACAGGTTGGATGTTAAGTTATATGGTGATCTCAATCTATATTGGCGGTCCATTGATACCTCTATAGTGGGTGGAAGTGGTCAAACCTGGGGTACAGATGAGTGAACCCCTCAACATATCATACAACATTATGGACCTGCCACCTGGAACCCCAATTAATGGATTAGTGCTGCTCAAGAACCTATCTATAATTTAAATTGCATTATTAGGTTGCAAGCCGTTCTGGAGATTATTACTAATGAGACGGCCTGTGCCCTGGATCTGTTAGCAGACCAGGCCACACAAATGCAAACAGCGATGCTCCACCACCACATGGTGCTTGATTACCTGCTAGCTGAAGAAGGACTTCTTGCTGTAAACTGAATGATTCCAACTCTTGCTTAAAATAGATGACAGCAGTAAAATTGTTAAACAAATTACCACAGGAATATGAAAACTGGTCCATGTTCCTGTCCAAACATGGAAAGGCTGGGACATTGACTTGTTTTCCTGGCTCGCAGGCAGCCCATGGATCTTATTTTATTTGTTACGTGGTTATGCCATGTTGTTGTTCTTACCCTGTATTATTCCGTGTTTTACACAGTTAATTCAGCATGCAGGAACCAATATGCAATTGTAACCGCTGTTTCACCAGATGGTGTTAAACAAATGCGCGCTGCGCGGCAAACCATACTGTCAGTAGTGCAGATTGTGTAAAATGCTCTTTTCTGGTCTTTTCTATGTAACTTTTCTTAAAACCACCATGGGTTGTGAAACAATCTTTGAGCCATGAGGTGGTGTGAGAGACTGAACCATGGGGCAAACCATGGAGCATTTCTCTCAAAGATTGTTTGTCTGGGCAAGAATTCCTTCGGCTGGCGATGGGAGGGGCTGCAGGGCCACAGAGACCTGTGATTGGTGCTACAAGGCCCAATCATGCACCATCAAGTCATGCCATAGCCGCGTGATAGTCACGTGAGGAGCGGGGCTGGAACTTCGTGAAGCGTATGCGCGTGTGCAGATGGGCAAGTACATGTTGTTGTCATGGAAATCACAGCCCATGAATGAGAATGAAAGGGACTGCCAAGACAAGACCTCATGTGTGCACTGCGACGGTGATCGCCCACCACCAAAACCGAGAAGCTTGGATGCTGGGACACCACAGATCCATGGTGATGACTTTCCTTGCAAGTCTATCCCAAATGCTTGCTTGATTTTTGTCTTTTTATTCTATTCTGTCCTATTGCAATTAATTTCTTACTTTTAATTATCGCTACTAAATTTTTTATTTTGATAATAAAAGTTGTTTTGGATATACAGCATTTGACCTCATTTGTGTCTTAATCTCACTCTTGGGATGATAGCGAAACCTCCCCTGACATTGGATCAGTACATATACAAAGTGTCGGTTACTTGCTGGTTTGCAAATGAGTTCAGAATATATCTGTTTTTAAATTTTTTAGCCAGTAACCTTTTCCAGTTATCCCACAGCTGCAGTTTCCCCATCTGTTATGGTGAGAAAAGGGATTGCCAGTAGATACTGTTATCTTCAGGACTCAGAGCTAACCTCATGGTCTTTGTTATATCAAATACATACTTGAATATCCTAGAACGAAATAAATCCTTTCCCTCTGTATTCTGCAATTTAGTTTGTTCAGCATGTTTCCATAGCTGTACAAACCAAAACAGCCCTCTGTGAGAATGGCAAAGACTTTGGTACATCAGTCCAGAAGCATTTGGACTTCTGAGGCTATTGCCCTGCAATGTAGTCCCTTCTCAGAATCATGTGCATGGAGACACAATCTTGTTCATGGTTTGAAATCTCGCCTAGCAGTGTTTTGAAAATGGGTATGTCTTCTTTTGTCCTGATTGTTGTTTCTTTCACTGTGTTTTCTTAAAAAGTGAACCATGGAAAATGAATTTTCTGCTTTGTAAGGAGTCTCTTGAACAGTCACTTCAGTTAATGTAGGTTTATTTATAGTTAATCAACCTCATATGTATCCTTTTATTCTCTAGATAACCTAGTTTGAGATAGGTGCTTGCAAGAAATTTGTCTTCATGTGAACTTTAAAAGGAAGTTCTGAGAAGCTTATACTATTATCAAGTTAATAATGGGATATCAGTGGAAGAAAGCAGGGAGAATTTCATAGCTCTTAGCCAAGAAATGGCTCAGCTGTTATGTCTGAAAGGTATCTGATGACAGAACAGACATTTTACTCCCATTGGCAAAAGATCTGTCCAAATGTCTTTACAAAGGAAGATACAATAATTCTTGCTAATAGTAAGATCCGTGACCAAGACACATGTTTTAGAACCTTAAGAAAATTATATTATTTATTTCATCTTCAAAAGCATTACTTTTTTAAAAAACTAGTTTTTCTCAGGACTTTCCAGATTCCCTTCTACCCCCCTCAAAAAAGACAAACCATCCAAACTTAAACATATGTATATGCTTAAATCTGCGGGAGCTGAATATATGTTTTGACTTTCCAATATGTTTATTAGTCTGAATATTCAAATAGGCAACTGTCACGTATATAGATGCAAAATTTTCAGGACTAATATTTAACAGGATTTTACATGGTCAAGGGAGCCATAGTCTACATCCATGGGATATCATAACTTCTTTGCAAGAAATAGTACAATTTCAGATTACTTTAATGACAACTTACAAATGGCCACTGAACCCTAGGAGAGCTTTATTTTAATGTGGAAGTTTTGTTATGCTAAGAGATATGCAGGTGTCTAATCAGTTCTTCATAAACTCACTTTAAACCATTTTAACAAAACTAAATACATTATAATGGCATAATGCATGAAAATGAACAGGAAATTAAAGAGGTTACGAAAGAACCTTATTAAATATGAATATAAAAGGAAATCTTCTGTGTATAAAAAAAAACCCCTAGATTAAAAACTGAGAGTCATGCTTCACTAATTCTATCAGCTGTCTTTCACAGGGGAATGAAAAATGAGACAAAGCCCATAAGTACTAATATGCATTGAATCCTGAATTAATAAAGAAGTTCATTGATTACAAATGGAACTGTGCCAAACTGGAAAAAATAATAAATTGATAATTTAATAGCCAGCATAACTCTACTTAAGAGTTTTCTGATTCAATTGGTGATAGCATGACGTTAATGTAATTCTCAGAAGTACAGCCTGAAGTCAGCAGTGTGTTTAAGAATAAGGCATGGACCAAATAATATCACCTGACACTGAGAAACTCTTCCTGAAAAGATGGTGTCTTTTCAGTTAAAGGGTATTTTTTTTAATAGTTATGATTATTATAATTCTGAAACTATACAGAAAATGCACAATATCAGTCTTCTACCTACACACCTAATTTGGAACTGTATTTTGAAATATCTGCTTCTTACTATTCTCTTATTTATTTATATTTATATTGTTAGTAAAATATAATCTTAGGAGACTAGATTTCATTGAAAAATAACTGTTGATTAAAAAAGCATTTTATCTCAGCATAACCATGTAATGAAACATTTCAAAATTATCTAAGTAAATTAAGGAACAAAGCTGCATTTAAAATGTTGCTATAGGCATATGAAAACTGAAGTGCTACTGAATCTTATTTCTCTAATCACTTATTATCCATTGCAATGGAAAGAATTAGGTGGAAAATTAGATTTTGACTTTTTAAAAAAATTGTTATTACATTGCATTTTTATATTTTCTAAAGAGATGAAAAACATTTTTTTTCCAACTTGAATTTGATACTCCAATTTTTTTCTGGAAGTTTTAGCTTAAATTTATTGTGTTCTTCCCTATTCCTTCCATAGCATATTTAGGGGGTGGGCTTCATAATTCAGTTAAATTTCCAGTGATGACTTAACTGTTACCATGAACAGGACAGCTGTATTGTTACCACAGATCATAAGCTACCTAGGTGTAAGTGTAAAATATCTGCACTTCGCATGTCAGGAGGTTTCATTTTCAAATAAAAAAAAGTCATATTTGACTAACTAAATCAGCTTTGTTAACCAAAAGAGATGTAAGCTTTTCCTTGAGCATTAGTTAGTGTGATATACAAAAGGTTAACCAATAAATAGGACAACTGCAAAGACAAGGTTGATGCATAGAAAAAATCATGTCCTGGAGTCAAATATGGCAAATTGCAGCAAGAGGGGAGGTAATATCAGGACTGGATAAGAATTAGAGCATGTGTGATGAAGACATGGTGAAGAGGATTGGCAACTGATTAAAATACAGGAAAAGCAAGAACAAAATCAGATGTGACAAATAAAGGGTAGTCAGTGGGGATTTATACTCATATAGTTCTCTGAAAAAGAGTATTTTTGGGATGTGTGATAACTTAGGAGCTCTGAACATCTTGGCACTGGTTCATAAGAGCAGGGCTGACTTTCGTTTTCCTTCTTTCATACGTGCTATTCATTCATCCTTGTAATACACCGCTGACTTCATGCCTGGAGCTTAGTCACCATTTATCAAAGCTGCCCAAGCAGTGCTCTCTTGTTGTTTATGATACAAGTGCAGTCTCTCAAGTGAATTACTGCTTTTATTTTTCTTTGAAGCTATCTATTATCTTATAGTAGTGTGCCATGTGGAACTTAAATGGGGAACTCACAAGCTTCCATTCAGCATTACAAAACAACATACTACTGTCATCAATGTGGCTTTCACGTTAATTTGTCCATTCTTACTCTCTGATACATTCTTTTGCATGTTAAGTTCTTGCCTTTATCTTCACAGGAACTACAACTTTTTTTCTTATGTCTTAGGCTGGGAGTTAGAGACCACTCCCTACAATTACCAGTCACACCATAAGTCTATCTAGGCAGCTAACTTACTCTCCTTCATCTGCACCTTTGACCAGCACCTTAAAACAATATTTTTAAATAACAGCATACATACATTGGCTTTGTTCTAATCTATTCCTTCAGTTGTACTCTTAATTGACAAATAAAAACGAAACACTTATACTATGTGAGCATGTATTCCTGTAGTTTGGACTAGTAGTGGGGTTTCTATTATTGTCCCCCGCATTGTACATTGCTTACAAAGTGATTTTGGTTCTTATGAAATAAATTACTTTTGAGGAAATTAAAATGGAAACTGCAAATCCATTGGTTACTAAATAATCTCCACCCTAAAATGCAGAGGTAACAGTCTGAACCAGTGAGTGATGCCTGAATAGCTCTGGAACACAGGCATGGTGGGAACGTAGAGAAACTAAACTTAGTTCAAAGTAAAGATGCTGAATCTCACAGAGTCAGAGACGCATAGAATTTTTTAGGTTGGAAAAGACCTTTAAAATCATCAAATCCAACTGTTAACCTAGCACTGGCAAGTCCACCACTAAATCATATACCTAAGCACCACATCTACATGTCTTTTAAACACCTTCAGGGATGGTGACTCAAGTCACCACTATGGAGCATAGTTGTAGAGGTCTCACTATGAACTACTTCAATCTGTTGGTTCACCTCTTTTCTACCAGCTTACTTTGCTAATGTTCAAAAAACAAAGATGTCTCTGAGGGTCTAGTGTCATTCTTCTAGCTTAGGTATTCTCTGATGGTACATGTTTGTTTAAGGGAGCCTAATAGTAAAGAATGCATTAGCCCATTGCTGACTTTTTATTTTCGAGCTCTTCAGCAGTTTCCTAGCGTACCACACTATCTTTCAGAGCATCCGACAGGATTTATCAAACAGAATTTTTGTTCTGTGGTTTGGATGGTTCAACCAATTTACTCCTAATAGCTGTAATTACTGACCTAATGTTTTTATCTCTTTGAAAACCTGATGTCATTATGTCATTATTGAAATTCTCTTTATGTTTTAATTAACAGTCTTATTCAAGCACCTAGATAATATGGATAGAGATCTAGTTATGAAAAGTGATGTCACTGCACATATACATATGCTAGCATATTTTCAGTTGTTTTATAATTTGTAACAACTTTATATCACTAATCAAAGCAAAATATTCACCTCTTTTTTGATATTTTTCTCCTTTACCTGTGGAGATTGCCTAAAAAATAATTTACATTTTCTGCAGTAAGTATTTCTCAAAATGAACATACAACTTTCTGTATGACATCTGATTCAGATTTTTCCATTTGTCTTGTAATTCCTTCCTTTTTCGTTTATTGAGTAGCAAAATCCTTCCATAGGAACTTAAAATCTCACCCCTTTCTTTATGGAGGAAAATGACACTGCCTTGGAAAGTTAGAAGTAGAAAGAAATTCTGGACACTATGGCTTCCCCCTAACTGTCCATTCTGTTATTTTTCATTTTAAAGGTAGGTAGAATTAGAATACATAATAATTCACTACCATATAGATCTGAATTATCTATTTCTTCCATTAGTGCTACTTGGAGTTGGCAGTAGTCCTGTCAACTGTCCTGTTTTCTCATTCAGAAACATTCCTATATCTTCATGACACAATTATGAGTAACCCTGTCTGACACAAAGCTAATTTTCTCTATATTTGTTTTAATCTCTGTTACTGGAAGTGAAAAAAAAAGATCTTTGCTTTTAAAATGTATAGTGACTACATATGTTGACATCTGCAAAGAAGCCATTTTTTAGTGTATTTCTGATACATCTGAGCAAAGACGGAAAAGAAGTTGGACATACAGTACAGTAAGTTTGCAATTTAATACTAAGCAGATACTGTATTTCTTTTATTAGCTTCTCATTATGTGGGACTTCTTAGTAGATATAGGTCTATATCTCTTATTATGACACATCCAAAAATGTGTGCAATATCAGTAGAAAACAAAGATATTAAATGTTTTCAATGCCCTTATTCCTAAATTGTGTCTTTTATGAACCACATAAAAACATGCAATATCTTTAGAGTTCATAGCACATTATTACATTGAACATACATAAATACAAAAATGTATTTAGCTGAATCTAAAATAAGCATGGAACCAATATTACATCCCCCTCTTTTCAATACTACTTCAATGTCAAAATATGAAAAAATAAAATGGCTTGCTGAATTGCAGTGGAAAATAATCTCAGGTTTAAAAGACAGTCATTCTGGGACTAGGTCCCTACCTACATGGTGTTAGAAGAATGTTTTGTAGTGAAGTAGGAAAGGCATGTGCCTTTATGTTTATGTGATCACCCCATTAGCTGAGCTCCTGTTTTATTGCTTTTGGACTTAACAAAACTTTGTGGCACTTTAATCTGTAACAGCTTTCAGCTGCTAGAAACAGTGCAATAAGACAAAGTTGAAATCGTAAAGGGCTATGCTGCAGTTCAGTGGAGTGATATTTTGATAGCATGAAGATGAGGGTATGCATACTACGTTGTGAATTATCACAAGGGCATATGGGGACTTTGTATATAAAACCTGATGCAATACTGTTTTGAGGTTATGTTCAACAGTCAAAATCATAATAGTGTAATATCACCCACTTTCCCTATGAGAGAGGCCCCTGAAGTGAATTACATCCCAACCCATGCCTAGGAAGGAGATAAAGAATAGTTCAGAGCTTCAGAGCAAGCAAAGAAACTAACTGTTTTAACACAGGGTTTAAGTTCATCCTTCAAATACCATTTATTTAGCAGACATAATGTCTTTGTCACTTGTTTCATAAGGGTTTAATCATAGAATCATATAATATATTGGGCTGGAAAGGATCTTTTGAGGTCATCTAGTCCAACCCCCCTGCAATGAGCAAGGACTTCTTCAACTACATCAGGTTGCTCAGAACCCCACCCAACCTGACCTTGAATGTTTCCAGGGATGGGTCATCTACCACCAATCTGGGCAACCTGTGCCACTGTTTCACCACTGTCATTGTGAAAAACTTCTTCCTTATATCTAGTCTGAATCTATCCTTTTTTAGTTTAAAACTGTAACCCCTTGTCCTATTGCATCAGGCCCTGCTAAAAAGTCTGTCTGCACCTTTCTTGCAAGTCCCCTTTAAGTAGTGGAAGGTTGCAATAAGGTCTCCCCAGAGCCTTTTCTTCTGCAGGCTGAAAAACCCCAGCTCTCTCAGCCTTTCTTTGTAGGAAAGGTGTTCCATACCTCTGAGCATATTTGTGGCCCTCCTCTAGACCCACTCCAACAGGCCCATGACTTTCCTATGCTGAGGGCTCCAGAGCTGCATGCAGGACTCCAGGTGGGGTCTCACCAGAGCGAAGAGGGGCAGAAACACCTCCCTCAACCTGCTGGTCATGCTTCTTTTGTTGCAGCCCAGAATACAGTTGGCCTTCTCGGCTGTGAGTGCATACTGCCAGCTCACATGTCCAGTTTTCATCCATCAGTACCCCGAAGTCCTTCTCAGCAGGGCTGCTCTCCATCCCTTCATCCCCCAGCCTGTACTGATGCTGGGTGTTGCCCCAACCAAGATGCAGGACCTTGCTCTTGGCCTTCTTGAACCTCATGAGGTTCACACAGGCTAATTCCTTGAGTTTGACAAGGTCGTTCTGGATGGCATTCCATTACGCCTCAGGTGTTCAGTAGAGATTTTTGTATTTACAACATGCTAATGATCTTTTGTATGTATGTAATCTCTTCATATTTGCTGTTATTGCATATTATTCTCCCTCACTTTTTCTCCACACATGGTCTTTTATTCCATATATTCTGAACTATGTGTTTCTCTCTGTTGGCTGCAAGATAGCCACTAACATGATCCTTTTCTTGTCACTTTCTTTTTTCCACAGTTGCTTCCACAAACTATGAACAAACATTTATTTGCTCCGTCTCTAACTTAACTCCTAAACTCTTTACCTTAACTTTTATTGAATTTTAAAATGTGCAGATTGTATTTCAGATATGAAAAAGGCTTGGAAGAAAAAAAAAAATCACATAATTTTTTCCAAGTATGCCAAAATATTGTAGTAAAACATATTATTTCCAACTACACAGCTGGTACTGTGTCCCTAGCTTATCACAGGTACATGAATATTAACAATTTTTTTCTTTCAGTTATAAAAATATTAACTAAACTTATTTTTCTTACACAAGAATGTTTTTGTGAAGTGTTGACTTTGGTGACTGCTCTGAGATTCTCAGAAACTAATTACCTTATCTGAGGTAGATATAGACCAGTTAACACAAAATGTGCTCCCATTCTACTATATATTTAAGTCTTAAAAGTGTGTATGCAAATAATATGAAGCTAATAATGCATCACTTCCTTGTCTGTATAACTTCAGTGATACAGAAATAAAACAACTTATATAATAACACTTTATCATGTGACTAGACAACAAATAGACAGCACATGATACACATTTGTTTATAAAATGTAATTAGAATACTCAAGTGATAAACTGCTACGTAGGATCTTGACAGTTTAGTCAAGGATAGTTAAATTCCTTGATGACAACACCCATTAAATTACAAACAATGTCACAAAATGGGTCAGTCAAAATTTTGTAACTTTTCTTAGATGTTTTTTGCAAAAGTACTAAAAGCTTCCCATAGATTACTTTACAGACCAATGAGAGGGGTTCCTGTGAAAAACAGCAATCTACTTTATCTATTCCTACACTGGAAAGTATGTATCTGCTCTGGAGTCTACCCTTCTGTTATTCCACTCTGGTGTTTCACAAAAATGAAATGTCAAATTCATGATCATGTATAGAAAGTACTACATAGAAGAAATGCAAACATAATTCCTGCTTTATATGTTTGTCACCATGAAAAAAAAATCAACAAGAAGTTGAAAATAGTTGAAGAGTGATACATATGATATGTTTCTAATGCAAGCACATAGTAGAAAAGTAAAAGAAAATGTAGCATATAACAGAAATAGCCTTGTAACAAAACTAAAAGAGGTGAGGAAATAGATATTTCTTGCTCAGTGAAAAATTTGAGTTAGTAAAATGCCAAGAGATACAATGCATTTCTGTATTTTTTAAAAAACTAAAAGAAAAATACAAAAGACAAATAAGAACAGTCACATTGTATAATACACCAAGTTCCTCATTGAATCCTTTAGTTAATTTTCCCATTTCATCCACAAGCCACACCTTGTCAAAGGCAATCAATGCAGTGCTGCCTGCTTGCTGAAGCAGTGCCAGTTCCTAACCGTTATATACATGCCAGCTAGAAGTAGATGGTCTATTAATTTTCTTGAATTAGTATCTGGTGACAGAAGCATATAAATTTCCCAAATAATTGCTATCAGGTTAAGTGGAAGGCTCATTCCATTTATTAAATATGTTGATGTATTTCTCTTCAGTAAGGTACAGTAATTGAACAACATAATAATAAATAAAGTCTCTATTTCAAACCAGGACTTCTTTTAACTTAGCTGATACTCCAGTGAGCAATTTGCCTGTGTTAGTGGACATGTTATTAGGTATAATTTTAGAAAAGCTTTACATTTGTCTGTATGTCTATCTAATAAAATCTCACTGCATAATCATTAGATTTACTGGAAGAAAATAATTTAAGGCCTATAATACGTTATTATCATAGTCTAATTACTGTATAGTTAAGGTCATGCCTTTGCTCACTGCATAGTCCTGTGGGTTACATAAGATAGTAAAGTTTATGTAATCAATAAGACTTTTTAGAGTCTGATTCCTTGAACATGTGTTATCCCTGCCATCACCTATGTACTCTATTTTGAGAATGCATTTACAGGAAAAATGGTGACAATATTCTTTGTAAAATATACCAGAAATTTGGGATTACTTTTACACTGAATTCATAAAAAAGAAAAAGGAATGAAAGTGAATAATAAACATAATATAATAAACTACAATAAAGGCTAGTAAAAAGTTTCTTCTATGTTTTCAGAACAGAGGAAATACAAAATTGATATTAAAAATAACTAAGAAAAAACATCTAGACCAAGGTTGTATTCCTCATTATGAGCATATGCATCTGCTCTGATGTTTGCTTCTGGTGCAGAAAATATGTTTCAAATCTGCTTCCTGTCAATTTCTGACTTTTATCTTTTATTCCTATTTCTTTTCTATGTTAGACTCATAAATCACTACTAACTTTTGATAAAAAAATACATAATTAAAGTTACGAAGTTATGGACCTGATGAACTCTTTAAAAAAGTATACTACACATTTTTTGTGATTTAACTAAACACGCTAGAAGGGTAGAACAAGGAGGATAGTAAATGCATGGTGTTAGAAATCAAAGTTGCAATGAAAGAATGAATGTCTGGAGCGATAATTGGACTTGTTCTGTGTTTAAATGAAAAGGAAATTTCCAGAGTAGCAGATGAATAAGTTGCATCTCCTGCAGCACAGGAAATAAAGAGACATTTGAATAGGCAATATTGTTACTGAGTTAGAGAGGTTAATCTTCACTTAGTTTGAATATTGAGTCATTGTATGCAAGGAAATTCCATCAATGGGCTTGAAGCTTTTGATAAGCCAAATTTTGAAAAACAGGTCTTGAAAGATGAAAGATTAAGTGATTGTTTTCCCTGTGGTTCGAAAGAGGAAGGTACCTGGTGTTGCCTGACATTGCCATTGCTTTGCATGCAGGGTAGGTCAGGACTGTAGATATTGTCAATGGAGTTCCAACGTGCATCACTTTCTTGCCCTTGGCTGAAGAAACTGAACAGCTGAATTCCAAAAATAATATCAAGTATTGGGTATTTCTATCTACCCAATAATTACCAAATAACTTAGTATTCTTTCACATGATTAAATGTTACCATAGTTAAACAGAGGATTTTTAGAATAACTTTGGACTTTGTATATTATGTTTTAAAAAACCAAATTCTTCTAAACTTAAAGCATTGCATATGAGAAATACTGAAGTTACTTGATGTATCTGACTGCTTTGCACATTTCATCTGACATATCTTTGAACTGTCATTTTCCAAATAATGATTATCAGGATATTCCTGGTTTATTGTTTTATACTACAGTGGATTTGAGATAATTCAAACTGATTCATGCCTAATGGCTGTAGAACCATTTCAAGACATATATAATTTTTTATAATATTAAATCATAGACATTGTTGGGATTTGAATCATAACACCAAAGTTATTCTCATACAGTAATACTTTTAGAGCAATAAGGTAGGTGGTTGTTGCTCAGGACTGAAAAAATCAACATGCAGTTATTTAATGAGCTATTCACTCTTGAGTATTGATTTTTCAGTTATAATGTAGACTAAATTATTTAATATTTGCAGAGTGCGGGGAAACAAGGTTGCTACTAAGCTGTTGTGGTTTTGCTTGTGGACTTTTTCAACAGAATTTAGCTGGTGTAGAAAGCTTATTCCAGGTGAGGTTAAACCTGAAATATGTAGCCAGTCCAGTTTTGACAAACAGTGAGTTGAATGCAGTGATTTTGACTATTTTTAAAAATTAATAAGACACATATTGTTTCATCTTCTGACTGGTGCAGTTGTCTTTGCCCTCATTTTTTATAGCAGGAAATTTTAATTTATATATAGTGATAGTGATGATGAAATACCCATACTTTAAATTAAACTGAATTTTGGTCTATTTATAGTTTCAATTACACATTATCTTGAAAAAGAAGTTGATTAGAAGATCAAGCTGTTATTAATAAATCTTCAAGAAGAATCTGTTGTTATTTGAAATAGTATTTCTTGTGGCAGTACATTACAAGAATTTTCTTAAACCATGTACATATCTTTTCTTATACATAATTTACATCAGGAAATGCCAAAGCATGCCTTAACTTCTTCATAATTATGTCTGGTTTTTGTGTTTGTTGGCAAATAATACACTTAAAAAGTAATGCATGATCGTTTAAATACATGACTTCTGTTAAAGTCAATTAGCTGGACTCTTCTATCATTTTAATGTAATATGGTTCCACTGAAATTAATAGAGTTATTCCAGTGTCAAACTCTGAAAACCTGGCTTAGCTTTTGGATAAACTATGTCTTACTTAACCACATCCACTTTAAATAAATTCCCAGGGACAGTCCACCTACTACAAGCAAACATTTTTCTTCCCCTCTCTCATTGAAATGGAACAAAAAACTTGTCTCTGTGTATAAATATATGTGAGAGATGTAATTTTTTATGTTGTTCATTTTTAACCATTTTAATGATTAGTTTGTACTATTTTTGATTATTTCACAGAATCACAGAATCACTAGGT
>NW_010511088.1:0-13533 GCF_000687285.1 Phaethon lepturus | reverse complement strand
TAACAGACACCCAGCAGGATATCTGCCTTGTAATGTCTGATATAAACTTTATTTCTTGCAGATACATTTATTAATCAGCACTGGAGAATATATATAAATATTTCTGCAATCTGACTGTGTAAGATACATCGTAAAGTCATGTAGGACCTAGGTATCAGTGTCTCAGCATATCCCTACAGATCCTGAAATTAATAGCTATATTTATAACTGAATTATATTCTGAATCTTAGCAATGGCAAGGGACATTGTGTATGAACTGAACTATATTGTTATTCTAGTGAAATACTGTCTCGCTAAAGGAAAAACAGAACGGGGTCAGCCCTACCAAAGGCAGAATCTACATCAGGGAGAGAGCTAGTGTTATCCCTTAAGCATTTCTGAAATGTCAGTTTTCTTCCTTGTCGGCAAAATACTAAGGAATCATTCTGTGAAATGCAAATATCCAAAGACCAGCGACTCTTTCCTGCTTTTTGTCTCCGAGTTCTAAATGTACCTCACAGCTTGCGGGCGCAGCCTCCTGTCTGCCCCTTCCTGCACTTGCCTTACTCCCATCAAATGGGAATCCCTGAAGGGTTGGAAGAAATACTGTGGAGAATGGCCTTGCAGAGTCCCTGGTGCCTGAAACCTGCTGATGGAGATAGAGAGAGGCTTCTGCAGGATCAGTGGAAATGGGTGATAAAAGAATGGTACTAACATTCCCTTCATCCTTTATGTTCCTCTCATCCCAGCTTCATCTTACTTGGGTCCTCTCCTGAGACAGAATTTACCAGAATAAGGGGATTTCTGCAGTGCCAGAATACTTCATGTAACATTGAGCTGTGAACTATACTTCATGTAACATTGAAATGAGGAATCATGTACCACTTATTTATATTCAAATGTCCCATTCACTTCTGCAGATGTAACAATGGGTGTATAACAATTGATTTTATAAACATGCAATTCTATAATACAGCATTTGTTAGCACATCCCTCACTATGCTGACTCAGCTTGAACCTTAGGGGGATTTCATATGTTAAGGTGAAAGCTGTGTAATAGGTGGCATTTTTGAGCTGTTCATTGTTTTGAATTCAAAGTCACAACATAGCAGCCTTAGTGACATCAGTTACTGGTCTCAGTTCTTTCCTCACTAGATTGACAGCCACATAGGAAATCGACCATGACATCAACGAAACAGTATGACTGCTCAGCTCAGACTTGCATTTCCGATGGGAGTCTCCTGATCTGTCGGGTGTTCTTCCTCAGCAAGGCATGGGATGGGGGTGTAAGTAGATTACCTTTCCAGATGGCTGTCACAACTGGGGACATAGATGGGAGGAGATGCTGGGGCTGAGATAACACTGAGAGAGCAGCACTGATAAATTCTTCCAAGTCCTGAGGTCCTCCACCAACCTTTATCTCGTCCCCTGTCCCCTTTCTTGTCCCTGCCATAACTTCACCCAGCTACAGTTTAATTACTAATATCATGGTCATCTATTCTCAGAATTGAAGAAAGCACCTTTTCAAGCTATTCTGATTAGAATTTCACCTGTTGAGCATTTCAAAGGCAAGGAGAGTTCTGGGCAAATATTCTTGAAGCTCAAGTCAAACATGCAATCACATAAATCCATTCCTAATGAATGCTAAGGGAGAATAAAAGCAATCTCATATGAAGAAACCGTGAATACCTACCATTCCAACCTGCTTTGGAGAGCCATTTTGAAACACCCTAAAACAAGCCTGAGAGGCTGAAGGTGAGAGGCTGATGGAATCTTTCTGTTTCTCAGTCTTCTCTGACAGCAAGTAAAATTAAGCACGAAGTCAAGATAATTGTCAAACAACAGTTGTTTTTTCCTCATTTTCAGCTTGCTTCAAATACAGATTATTGACTCATGATTCTGACTTGTAGGCAAAGTTGCTTCTTGTTACTATACAGAGTGTCTGGAAAAAATTGTTCCTTCATTTATTTTTATTCCTCCTGTTGCTTTAAGAAGTTTTGACTTATGCAAGAGAGCAAAAAGATAATCTATTGCAAGCCAAGTGGAAAGGTACAATTTTATGGACCACTTCTCTCTGGAATAGGACTGATGAGGTAGGAAGCAGTAAGTCTCCCATTCAAGTACAGCACTATAGCTGTGAGGAAAGAGAGGATTATGCAAACCTGATCCTCTAAAAAGGTCAAATAAGGAGACAAAGCCTTTCCTTCAAGATGGCTTTGATTATGTGACAGCAATGCTTTCTAGCTACCCTTTGAAAGAGTGTACAAGAATATAAGGAATAATGAAGTATCTTCTGAGCCAATAATAAGTAGATGCAACATTAAAGTGACATCAGAACTTTGTAATGAATGACAAACATCTGTCCAAATGTATAAGGACAAGACGCAGGACGGGTTAGTCTTTTGCGTTTTATACAATACTGAAACAATGTACGTAGTTTGTATTTAATCTTGCCATTGACCGTTTTATTGTTAATACAATAAAAGTGTGTTTCACACAGTTGCCTTTCACTTAAAGATCGGGTACACAAGTACCAGTTGTAAACTAGTGACCATTCTCTCTCCAGATTTTGTAAATAGAAAGAGAGCAATGCCGAGGCTGTAGAAGGATGATACCTGAGACCACAGCCTGCTTGTGTGGGATCAGAACATGATGAGATTCCCTGGCAGAAGTCAGATCAGACGTTCAAAGGAATGAATTCTCTGAACACTACCCAAAATTAGCTCCTGCATTTGGAGATAATAGTATTGCCATTGTAAATCATACCAAAGATGGCTTAAACTTAAATGCTATGTTAATAAATCTTGAGGGTTAGGCAGATCAACTAGGAGCGGTAACGACCAACAACTTAATCCTATGCCTGTAGAGGCTAAACCGGGACTGATTTATTTGCGAGTGTATCTATAGTTGCAAGACTTCTGAAGACAATCAGAAAATGACTGAAATGGGTATGAATTACATCATGGCACAGTATTTTTTGGTTGTAGCCATGGGTTTCTCTCCAGTACACATGCTGATAGTTGTGGTTTGTTTTAAATGACTGATTTTTTTTTTAATTTGCGTATTATAAGCAAAGCAAATTTTAGTATTAGTGAGAAACATAAGTGAGAAACATTTCCTATTAGCAATTTTCTCCTTTTACACTAGAATATAGCTAACAAGATCCATTAACCATAACATGAAAGGCCAGATGAGTCCAAGACAGAACTTCCGTTCTGTCAAGCCTTATTCCTTGTAAAATCAACTTTTCTGTTTTCAAAAAACATAAGGAGATAGTACTGTCATCCACAATTAGTCACACTGATGCAACATATGATGAAATTATTTTCCAGTTGCAGAGTGGATGTCATCACAGGTACTGGAGAAGCTATCCTGATACACACAAAAGGGAAGGAAGGAAGAAATGAGGGAGGGAGGGTAAGAGGTGAATCTGACAGATCTGTCTACAGAACTGATTTGAAGTTCTGAAGATTTGATTAGTATTTGTAAAAAGGAAAACAAAATGAGAAATCAGATGCATCTCACTTTGGCTTTATTAGGCACAATCACCAAGGGAGTGATTATGTGGTAAATTAGAATCCCGCTCCTGTATCTTGATGCCACAGCAGCATTGTAAACAGCCTTTTCATAACATGAAAGATTTTAATAAGGTCCTGAAGAAAAACCTTTAGCTCCAGATGACCTGCATTTTTCTTCACAGACTTTTGCCACATCGTATGTTTGGTATTAAAGTCTATTTTGTCTTGGAACCACACTTCTAATGATGCATACAGAACACTGCACACCTGTAGTAAAAATACACACACAGTAAAAGATTTCCCAGTTGGGCACCATTTTCGTAAGCCAATTCTATGCAATTATCTGAACAACAAAACCATTTTAGTGGGAGCAAATTGACGACTGCTATTAGCATAATCCAGTTATCCTTCCATAAATTAAAAGTAAAAAAACTACATGATACTACAATAGTTACAATAGGATATACTACTTCTAGGAGTCCTTTGACATAAAAGTAGTGTTTTTTACTTACTTGGTTCCGTTCTTCTGAAGATTCAAAACATTACATGTAGATTAAAATCTATAATTAAAAAAATATTAAAAATCTGCATTCAGTACCCATTCATTTGAGAAACAAGGAATGGTGCTTCCAATTGCTACAGCTATTTGCTTTCCTCTCCATACACCAGCAGGTCGTAAACCATACTCTGTAAAGGAAGCCATTAGTTGTTCCTCTTTTTTTGTCCTGTGTGCAAAACCACCATGATAATTTCTAAACATGGCAACAAAAGGTTGAGCTATATTAAAAGCATGATGCAACTACCTTTTACACACTGACCCATTTACAATTTAAATAACTATATAACCATGTGCAAGGCACCCTAGGAATTATTAGAAGGCAAGTATTTGGGAAGAGAATCTTGCAGAATCTGTATTTGTGGAATCTGCCCAGCTGCTTTGGATAAAAGGCATTAAATAAGGTACTCTCAATTTATGCATGAGTACTACCAATACTGCATAGTATTTTTGCATCTTTTTTTGTGGTTCATGAGTGAAACACCATGAAGAAAATGAATGACTTTCTCTTGGAAAACTCAGTAAGAAACAGAAATTAGCAAACTTAAGGCCTGTGCTTAGTTCTGTTCGCATTTGCACTGCAGCAACTTGTGAATGAAATTGTTGTTCTGCTAAAGTCAGGAATATCTTTTAGCAGGACCATGATTTATTCTTACTTACAGTCTTAGATTATGCAAAGAGCATCTCCAACACTTCAATATTAAGGAGTAAAAAAAATTAACTGCTGTTACTGCTGCACCAGTCTGGAACTAGGTTTAAGGATCAGGTACAGCAACAACTTTCATCAATGACTTTTTGCTGGGAAAAGGGAGTCACATTATTATTTTAACATAACTAGAATTTTTTCTTTGTTTTACCTTCTTCAGTACTATGAAGATTTGAAGTTAGAAGATTAAAAATACTTGCAAGCTCTCTTGCTTCAGAAACTTTGAAGTAGAAACCAGTTCAAGTATTGCAAAATAAAGTTTTTCTTCCTCAGAAACAACAACTTGTTATTGCTGAAATTAAAGTAATTTCTTCTGCAGGCTATTTCAAAGAAATAAAGCAAATATATCTTTCATGCTTTCTTTAGAAGGACATTCATAAAGCCAGCAGAAAATAGAAGCAATTGGAATACATAAGCAATTTAGAGACGCTTGTTTAATCTCAGTAATTACCTATTCAGTAGAGACAGGATTGGTTAGAAAGGGCTATAGATATTTTTCTATTTAAAACGTTAAAGAGTTTCCTCAGATGTGCTAAACACTGTATGAATGTCCCATCTGTTCTCCTGTCAAAACCATACCAAAATAAAGGACAGAATATGGTCAAGAAACAGATATTTTCTACATAGCAGTCTCAGTAGATGAACAACTCTGAGCTAAATTTTGTTAATTCGCATCTCTACAATCTTGCTTACTTCTGTGAACTTCCATAAGGCAAGGCGATGTCAGAAATCGACCTCATCGGTGATTTTCGGAATGGCACTTCTTGAAGTGGTTTTAGAAGTCACCAATGTTGAGAAGCTGCATTTTAACATTGCGTTATCTTTACATTTTCTGTGTGTTTTGCGTTTTTTTAAGTCAGATTGCATACTATTTAAATACATGCTCAGTCCTTCACTCTGCCATTGGGCATCCTGATTAGCTTGGAAAAGTCAGATGAATTTCAGAATCCCACCTGCTCCCAGAGAGCAGAGATAAGGTTCAGGGGATTAAGTACATGGCAAGACAAGCACTTGGCTGTGCAAGTTCTAGATCACTTTGGGCAAAATTAGTAAATTCTAGTGTCTAAAGAAAAAGGATATGAATGATAGACAGCATCAGGTACTTTACTGACAGCAGTAATCTAGCTTTGGAAATGCTGGCCTTACTGGCTGCCACCTTTCTGATCAGTTTTGGCTCTAAGGAATTCTGTATTCAGTGTGACACCTCATGTGAATCCTTAATGAAGGACTTACTTACAGAATAGGCTTACAGAATCAGGCTGTAAGCACGCAGGACCAGCCAGCATACTTAAGAGCAAATCTGAAACTAGTTTCAAATTTTGATAGTCACAGATGTAACATCAAGGCATGACCTCTTCCCAAGCTGCTGAATCCAACACAAACCAGATAAAGCAACAACTTTATCACAGTTTTCTATTTATGAACTTGGGATATTGGCATAACTAAGGGGAAGGGAAGGGAAGAAGGGAAGGGAAGGGAAGGGAAGAAGGGAAGGAAAGCGGAGGGGAAGGGAGGGGGGAGGGGAGGGGAAGGAAAAAATTAATGATGCTAAAGTTGGGAAATACTCTCTAAGGTATGTCTTTGGTGATGGTGACTTTTATTCAGCTTTTCATCTCTGTAGGCAAAATTCAGCTGGGTGGCAGTGGCAATGTGAGCAGCAAATAGCTAAGAGGAAAGCTGGTAGGAGATGACTGAAAAAAAGAAAGAGAAATACATGCAAGGGCTGGGAAGCCCCCATGGTTTAGGGGCTGGCTGTGCGGCAAGCAGATGAATTTGGGTGGGCTTTTGGTGAAGGATATTGAGTGATGCCAGCATGGCTCTGGAAGACTCTTAGAGAAGGGCACAGGGTCTTTGCCTCCACCTACCCTTCTCCTCTCTCACCATCTCCCTCCTCTTGCTTTAGTTCCCCTGGACTACTGGACTCCCCACCTCTCCCATCACCCACAAACCCTATCTTGTCCTTGGCAACTAGTTACATTTTTTTGCTTTTTTCCAGGAAAGAAGCAACAAACATCCACTCCTCTCCACACATGTTGCTGCAGAGAGATTAAAAAGAGAAAAGATGGACTTTAGACCTAAGAGACAGGACGGCAGTGAGAAACCACTGGAGATACTGGAAGTGAGTGGGTAGGTATTGTAGGTATTGGCAGTGACTGCTTCTGCAAGGGGCCATTTTGTATATCGGTAGCAATTGCTCTTCTAGACAAATACTCAAGAAAAAAACAAGTTTTCTGCATTGCAAACTCTGTATCCCAAACCTTAATCTGTCTGTGCCTCAGTTCAAACCATAAAAGTGACTTATCTACTCATCTCAAAAAGGTGCTGTATAAAGCAAATTAACACATTACATTTTGTGAGGAGCTCAGATAAGTATCGCTGAGCACTAACAGTCCACAAGGAAATTAAGTCTCAAAAGCAAAATCTGAACAGGTAACAAATGCTCCACCAGGACACAGATTGAACAGTGATAAGCAAACAAATTAGAGGATAGTTCTTCATTTGGTAAACACTAAACACTGGCATGTACCTAAAACGTGGCAGAAGTCCAAGTGGAAGCAAATGCATATGATCAGGTACCTGCAGTGCAAAACTCTGTGCTTGAATTTGAGGGAGAAAATTAAGTAGGCACACGCCACCTCCTGGCATTTCTTAAATACAGCTTGGTGATTTAATGTATTTTGCACATTGTAAATTTGCAGAAAAATGCTAATCTGACATATGTGCCAAATAATTATGACTGAAAAAAACAGAAAAAAATGTTGCATCTGAATTGTTATTTTCAAAACGAAATCTACTGGGGGACCTGCTCCACATAGCATTATTTCAAAATTGACCTAAAAAGACAGAAAGGGTTAAAACATCATAAACCAGCTGAACCAAAAGTTCTGGTCTTGCCTCCAGTCGGTGGAGGGTTGAATTTATTTTTTAAAAGAAATGAAATTATGTGAGTCGATCCAAGTCATTTGTTAGCTACCTCTAAGCCCAGTATTTCCAGTTAATCAGCACTTCTTACAAAGATCAGTTAACAGCAGAGGGGCGCTGGGATTCCCAAGTCCTGGAGTCTGTTCCCAGCACAGGAGAGGAGATGCTGTCGTGAGCATAGATGACCCTGTGCATTTCAGCCAAGAGTGATTCCCAGGCTCTTGTCTCCTAATGCCACTCCATGTTTCACCATGCCACTGACAACTCCTCACAGTCCCGGTCTCCTCTTTGTATCCCTGCTTCAGGCTTTTATCCCAGAACAGGTCTTCTTGCCAAACTGACACTATTTCCTGTAACAGGATAAAGAAAACTGAGAAATGATCTGGGGTACAAAGGGATGAATATTCTACTTAGTTTTGATACTAGATCTTAAATAGTTAAAATTTTACCTCCCTACCATTTCCTATTACAATGTAACAGCTTCGTAATTTTACACTCATTTTCCCTAAACATATTCCTGCCTAAATGTGTTGTTTACCTTCTGTGTTTGCTTGGAAGTATTTTTAACATCCTAAAACAGTAGACCCATTGGCGTTAAGTCAGCACAACTCAATTCATTTCAGATTAATCCTGTCAGTTCACACAAACTGAGAATCTGGCCCACTGTGATAGGAAATTAAGTCTTTTTTTCTCAGTGGAGACTCTCACCCACAGGCCTTTTAGAAACTTACTTGGTTATTTGAATGGATGTGACGTGTCTTTCTCCAAAAGGTATTAACAGGAAAAATGTAAGTAATTTTTTTTTTCTGTGATCAGTGGAACTAGCAAAACCTGATTTCCCATGGGTTTGCGTCGCGTGTGCCTGTGCCTCCACTGCAACAATCCTAACGCCTCTCCTATTTTCATCATGACCTCATTCATCCCCTAATACTTTTAGCAGTCCCCCCATTCCCTCACTGCCATCTGGGAAGAAGGAAGTATATGTCAGGCCTGACTTGGTATTGTGTCTGTGCTGACTGTTGCTGGTTGTTATCTGTAGCTCGTATGCACAGCACCATCAAAAGCTGTTGAGTTCATGCGATGCTTTTTTCTCTCAGCGAGGTCACTAACTCAGTTCGCTTTGCCCAACCTTTTACTGATTTTCACAAAACCGCCACAATTGTTTTACCTGTGAGACTTCTACTGGCGTCTATCTGTGGCTGAAATTGGCCTGTTGATTCCCAAGCTATTAGGGATTGCCCAATGTGACTGCAAAAGCCTTAGAAACCAAGGAAAAAGAAACAACAATAAATTGCCTGGAACATAATGTGCATTATTTTTAATCGGTACTTTAAATAACACAGAATAAATATTCTTTGCAGCAAAAGTGGAGCACATTCATTCTTTTCTAGAAGGTTTTAATTGATTTGCGAAAAAAAAAATCTAGCTGAGACTGAAAATAGAAGAGAATAATTAGATTCTATTTTTGGATCTTATGGTAATCAAAAATTTTACATTACTCTCCTATTATATAGCAGAGGGAAGAGAATGCTTCAAGTGAAGATATATAGAATATGCTGAGGTACATTGGCAGCTCAGTGGAATGGATTGGGAACTTGGCTAATACGTAATTTCACTGATTTGGAGTATGAAAAACTGTAGTGTGATCCCCTGGGACCCATACACACTGCCAGCTCTCTTTACAAACAACATTTCAGGAAATCTGAGTTTCACGTACATTATCCGAGACACCGTATTTCCACCCACTCTGTACTGGTGAAAGTTCTGTATTTCATTCTCCTTCTGCCCCCAGCTGGACAAGTAAGTTAAATTTTAGTAACACAGACCTCCTTTAAATATGGTATTATAAACCTATTTACTTTATAGAAACACTATCAACCCTAAAAATAAAATCTATCAAAATTGCTCCAATATGCCAGAAAAATTATAACCATAGACACTCTTGATGCCAGAAAGAAGGATGAAAAGTATGGAATCCAATGGAATAAGATGTCTCCTTCTCTTTTTGAAGAAACTTGTTGTAAAATCTCTTTGACTTTAGGGTAATTAATGACTTAAGAATAAAGCATCTGTGAATCATTTATATTATAAACTATTTTTTGTCTTCAAATGCATACATGTGTGTATGTATAAGAACTTTGCTTACACATGTGAGGATTCTGTAATATTAATATCTTGTGATTTTGATGTGGAATTTATTCTCCAACTATATATGGCCACAGTTTTGAAAAGTGTTTCAGGATTTTGGATGCAATTTTAAGATTCTTGCTCTGAGACATCTGCAAGACACTAACTTTTCTGACAGTGGCTGCTCAGCACTTTCTGAGGATTTCTAAAAAAATGTAATCATTCCAATCTATTTTTGCTGTCCCTCTGACAGCTGTCTTCCTAGTGAGCACAGCTGTCACTGAGAACTCTTGCTTGAGAAGAGACTGGGGAAAATAAAACATATATACCAGGAACTCCTGGATGGTTTGCGGGGCTGAATTGGCAGAAGCTCTCTGCCCTGCTTTCAGGGCTGGTTAATATTGTCAGTTTGCATCCACTGTGCCTCCTGCCAGAATGAACAACAACAGAGTAAATGTCTTAACACAGGCCCTGAGGATCTGACCTCTGCAGTCTAACTATGCTTGGTAGAAACATCTTCTATCATCAACTACATTTGTATGCTCATAAAATATTGCAATTGCCACCCATTTATAGAATCAACCATATACATAGGAGGTTGGAAAAATACGCCACCAAATAAATATTAACAAAATGATTGTTTAATTGGCAACTAATTATAAAAATATTTCAATGAAATGCTTGCGAATGGCTTGCTTTACTGGCGGCTGAGTAAGCCATAGAGTCATTGCTATGAAAAGTACCATTTTCTCACTATTGAAAGCCAAAATTAACTGCTATAATGGATTCTTACAACGTTGTGGTGAGCAGCTATAAATTACTCACCAGTCCAGCCTTTACTCATTTCTGTTGACAAGTACTGTACACTTCCTTGTCTATTTTGCTCTGCCTACAACATTTTAAACTTAACCATCTTTCTTACACAGGTATAAAAGTAACATTTAAAAGTACATTAATTCCTTTGCGATTTTTTACTTTTTTTTTCTTTTTTTTTTTAAAACTCCTTGAAAAGAGCTCAAACTCTTATACCATCTATGGCTAATTAACATGCCTGCTACTCTTTTGAACCTTCACTAGCATTACAAACTAAGGTACTTGTTGCTGGAGACATTGAACATTTGATGGTACTTTTATGTGTATTAGTAATCCAATTGGAAAACATAGAACTGCTACTGCCAAATTACTAATGCAATTCACATTTTATTATTGGCCACAGAACAGGAGGTTTCTGTCTCACACTTTAGATACTTCTAGAGTGAAAGCTCTAAAAGCTATGCCTATGTAATGATTATCACTTTTCAAAAAGGCAGGTCACATGGGACACAGAGTTTTGTGCATGTGTGGATCAGAATCCAGAAGATCTAGGAGATGTTCAAGAAAAATTGGCCAGTCCACTTAGATGTGCTTGGGATGAGGGGAAGTAAAACCAGGCAGTTTGGCTGCAAATTAGCCATGCAGCAATTTCAGATGTGTGTACATAAACTTTTTCTTAATCTTACAGGGTAGCTTGATTGTCACCCTAGATGTTGTCAAAGTATCAGGTCCATCTTTCATTGACAGCAACTGAAAAATTCATTGGAAAGAAAGGTGGCTGGATACTCTTCTCATGTCTAAATTTTTCACTCTAAATTGAAAAATTCTAGTATTCTACAATTAAATTTGCTACGTGTTACGTAACACATAAGGAAGCTTATAGAGATCAAGACATACATATTCATAGACTACAGCTGTTTGCTCTGTTTTGAAATTGAATTAGGAAAACAGTTGTTTTAAACAGCAGCACTACAATTATGCTAAGGGTTTTACCAACTGTTATTGAATATAAGATACCATATGGTTTATGTAATAATGTCATAAAAAAGGCCTGCATTAAAACGTATAGGCTCTCTTCAAACAAAACTCAATCCCAACACTGTATTCTATGATTTGAGATTTGTAAGCTACTCCATATTCACAGATGTTTGTACTGCAATAAAAATGGAGGAAAACATTTTTAAAACCCTTATCTTGAGAATAAAAGGTATTCATCACAGACACAGGAGCTGTAACGTTGGACAACTGAAACTTTGGTTTTAAATTGTTTTAGTGTCTCTTAAACCAAAAGAAAAATACAAGAAATCAGGACATATAATTCAACAGTGTTACATTTAAATCTGTGAGTAGTGGCTGAGTGAACACCAACCTGGCTTGCTGCTTGTCTCATTCAGACAACTAGTACGAACTAGTAGCTGCAGTATTTGCCAGCATTTTCCTGAAACCATATGGCATGACGAGTATGTTGGAGCCTGCACACCCTTACGCACAGCTAATAGAAAAAGGAGACAAATAGCTTGAATGAAACACTTCAATAAAGAGAGCAAGCTGCCTATATCTGATTGTCAGAAGAATGATCTTTGAACTTGAAGCTGCATCTGGCATGATGAGTTGAGACCATGATAATTCATTTACATTTTTGGATTATGAAAAATATATTAAAACTTTCTTCTACATTTCAGAGAAGAACTAAGAAGGCTATTATCACCAGCTATACTTGAAGGATAACTGTAGCTATACGGAGTATCTCAGTGCTGACTGTTGTTGGCTGAAACATCAATAAATTCCACTCTAATCCCAACAGGTTATGCTTTACGGGCAGTGACTCAATATGCATATCTATGGAAGGCAGGCTGTTCACTTTTTGTTATTATTCTGATTATGTTTGGCCCCAAGAGTTCAAAACCATAAGCTGCATTTCAGAAATCATATAAACAGATAAGAAGGACTTCAGTTTATTCTTTTAACTCCCCCAGTTGCACCCACATGTGATAGCCTTGCCAATTTTCTAAAATTAACATATTTTGGATACGGCTGAAAACCGGGACACATGGAAACATCTCACCTCCCTAGTTTCACATTTTTAGGGATTATTTTCAAGGAACACAAGTCAGAAACACTGATCCTGCCTCTACTATTGGTGAAAGGGAGTAAAATAGATTCAAAAACCGTAAGAAAATAAAATGGCATTTTTTCACCAGATGTAACATAAGGAGACCTGAAGTCAGTGAAAGACAGAAGACTCAAATGTGGATAATACCTTGGACTCATCCACCTAACTTGGTAGTTGGACTGGCACATCTTCCTTCAGAACGAACGATATACAACAGAAAACAAACTTTTCAGATTTCCCCATGCCTGTATGGAAAAATCAGGCATCAAATACATCAGATTTTGAAGCTGGTAGTATTATTTCAAGGAGAACGGATTAAAAGATTATGCTGCCTTGGATCGGTAGCTGTTTCACGTGATTTCTGTGGGGGTTATTCACAACCATGGAACACAAGTCCCAGCTCAGCCACCAAGCACAGCTCATCCAGCCAGGCCCCTTCCTTCGGGGCCTGGGTAACTGGAGCGGAGCACAACTGCAGCCTCTTCCCACTGTCCAGTTCTGGCTAATAATGGCAGAAACGCACAGCCAGGCCAAAGATCTTGTGCCAAGACAGCTTTAGGGTCCAACTTTTGACTCTGCACTGTCTCAAGAATGCAACCCCTTTTCCCTCTGTGCATCCGACCGTCCTTCACAGAGAGCACCGCCTTTCCTCACACACATCACCCGCCGGGGCCGCCACCCCAGGAACATGAAAGTTTTGGAGGCAGCGCAGCCAAAGCTCCCTCAGACAGCGCCTCTTCGCCAGGGCTTCCCCTCATCCGGGCAACCAGACCGGGTGCCCGGGCCTCCCGGAGCCGCG
>NW_010511087.1:990-45342 GCF_000687285.1 Phaethon lepturus | reverse complement strand
AGGCCAAAGTCTGCCCTCCAGAAGTCCATTGCAGCAGTTTTGCTGACCTCTCTCCACGTGTTGACCAGGTGTGCTTTCCTATTACTTTCAGCATTCCTCCCTGTCACTGAAGGGATTGATGAAAACACTGCTTGTGTTCCCGCTCCATCGGTCAGTCGCCCCAGCGCTCTGAAGTCCCTTTTAATTGCCTAAATATTCTAAGAACGAACCATATAATAATAAATGAGGCAGTCTTGCCTTACTTATTTCCTTATCTGGTGCTGTTGTGTCATTGGGATTTTCTTATCTGTCTCGGACATCTGCATCTTATCAGAAAGATTTGGGAGAAGGGTAATAATTGTATGATGACTGAGAATATTAGTTATTTTATAATTTTCAGTGCACAGAGGTGTGAGTACTTCAATAAGAATCTTTTAGCCGATACACACTTCAGGAAGCTTTTATTCAACTAGGTAAAAATAAAAGAGAAAGAAGTGGTGGCATAGATTCAGCTTTCATGGCAGCTGAAGTTGCTCCACTGTTAGGAACGTTGGCAGACTTTCACAGTATACTGAACTTCATGCCATGTCCTGTTGTTGCCTATGCTAATTATATACCATTCGCTTGGTGCAACCAACTGTGTTACAATTCTACCTTCGTTAGTGGTAAACTGCTATACAGCCACCTGTGCAGGAACTCATTTCATGTAGCTTTCCCAGTGTCATGAAAAAACTTGGTGAGCAAGAGGAAGGACTCATTCCTCTCAGATGACTTCAAGTTACAGCTATCTAAGACCATCCTTTCTGCTTCTGTAGGCCCCTGTCACACTCTTTTCCAAATTCAGCAGCAAAATAGGCATGTTCCCTGTGGACAACAGCGCATCGCGCTTCTCCTGAGTATCATTTATCCAGGGCACCAAGTAAGACTGGGCTCCCAGACCACTTTGACTTCTCATTTGATCCTCATATCTCTGCCTGTCATGGTTTCCTCTGTTCTTTTCTTGTTCTGCACAACACGGAATGTTTTCGTCTTAAATACCTAATATTTGGTAAATGAATAAATAACTGGAGACTTCTTTTTTATAGAAAGTATTGGAGAAGATTAATTATAGGCATGAATACTTGCACTTGTCATGAACTAATAATCAGTTTTCCTTTACTAAAGTATAACAAGCATTATGTCTTAGATTTATATGTCTCTTAGATTTATCCGGAAAGGTCCTGTTGTACTGCAAATGTTTGGCATAAATGTAATCTAAACATAAATGCAATTTAAATAGAAATGTTTTCTATTACACACAATGGTGTACATGTCACAATGCACATTGCTTTGTTTTTTCCCCACAATTGACTCAACAGATAATAGGAGAGGTACTATTTTTAATAAATTATAATTTCTTCCTTCACAGAAAAGGTATCTTCTTACTTTGAAAATCGTTACGTCAATAGAGGTTTTACACAAAATGTTTTTAATTAAAGAAATAAATCAATGGCAAAGTATGACAAACCATATTCTTTTTTCCTAACATATTATAAAAAATATTTTTACCCATTTATACGATCAGAAATAAAGATATGTGAATATTACAAATACCTAATTTCAAATAATACAAGTCAAGAAAAAAAAAAAAGCAGCATTTCAGTCTCTATAATGATATTCCTGTCCCTTTACTTGCTTCATTTAATCTTCAAGGAAAAACTTCAGAATTCACTATGTTTTTAACTTCAGGCTACCTACTTGATTGTTGTGCAGAGTGAATGGCATTAAATAGCATGGGTAACTGCATCCTGCAAACGGATAGAATTTAAAAGCTGTAGGAAAATACATTTCAGCAATGAATACAGCAAGTTTAATCCATTTTGATACAGGCAGCACACCATCACCTTTCTATTTAATTTGCAGGTTCTCAATTTAGCCATTGCAGAAATTCAAATCCAGGCACTAAAAGTGAGAAGTTCTGAAAGAAAGACCTAAGCAGGAGGAATACAAGTTCTAAGAAAAATATTTTGATTTTTTAATACCTTAATGTTTTTTCAGTCAAGTTTACAAAATGTATTGGATGCGTTTCATGTGTTTACGATTTCAAGTACTGTTATGATTAGCCGTCAACAGCTAAAGAAAGGTATTAGTCTCTTTATAAAATAGGCTTGTACCTATGTTTAAACTGGGATTTTTCAGAAGTGCCCAGCATTGGCCTTGTTTTACTTTATCTCAAGTTGATTGGAGTTTAGTGCCATGAGTGTCATCGTTTTGGGTCCCTGGTGTTCCTACAGTAATCAAGGATTTCTGGAGACTCTGCAGAGGGTTGATACTGGGTCTGTTTCAGCAGGGTGCTGAGATTTTTTTCTTGTGACAGGACATAGTTTCTCTAAGATGCATCTGCTTGGTGAATTAATGTGTTGCAACTAGTGGATGGCAAGCACTAATAAGCATGGTAATTTTCGTGGTCGAAGTAATTGAGCTAAATGAAGTACATTACTTACTAAGAACATGCTACCAGCAGGAGTTCTCTTTATTAACCTGGGTATGCACCACATAGCAAATTGCCTCTTAATCTTTATTTGTTTTGTTGTCTTTTTTGCTATTAGCCAAATTAGAGAGGAAAAAAATCTCATTTATGGGTCTGAGAAGGACTGGTATAGCCTACTAGGTAATAGGATGTGGTTATGAAAGAGGCAAACTATGAGCACAAGTCAGTCTTCCTGAACCACCTGTAATCATATGGCAGTTTGCAACAGCGGAGCTCCCTTTTTTTGAAAATGTTGAAAGCTGGGTTTCTGCATTTGCAAAAGCACAATCAGAAGAGTATGTTTACTGGCTGGGAATGTTAAATCTATTTTGTATAACCTTTATATTTTATTTTTATTTATTTAGTACATTTTATATGAGTGTTTTGTTCATAATACCTAAATACTGAAGGTGGAGTATCAGATATAATTTTTTGTTCCCCTCTGAATATGTAAGATCCTGAGGTGAAATCTAAAAGCATCCAAAGTCCCAGCTATCCAATGTATTTTTTTCTTTATGTACTCTTGGATATATGGCCTGTGAACATGGATTGTCATTTTACACAGCATTTTGCAGAGTACGGCTCATGATCCTTGACTGGGGTTTCAGAGTACTGCCTTAGTATAAATAGCACATTGTAATCACCTTGGTAATCTGGGAAGATGAAACACTCTTAAAACTTTAGTCAGGCTTAAAGGCTTTTAAAAGACACAGAGGAGAGACGAGGTCACAGAAGCTCTCTGTATCCCTCCATTTTCTCTGATCTACTCTCTCAGACTCTTGGTTTACCATTCTTCCATACTCTACTTTTTCTAGGGCTTTCTGCAACTTCTTTGTCTCATCCCCTGATGCCAAGCATGCACTACTACCTGTTCCTTTATGCATCTGTCTCTTACATGCCAAAACACTTTATATATACATACACCAGCTGCGGCATGCCACAGGCTCTGTGTTTGTTCCCAGCCTTCAGTGTAGGGTCATACAAAGGTCTCACATTTGCCTCTCCTTTGCCACCATTGTGATCATCTAAATCACGTCTTTTTAAATTTTTGGGGGTTAGATTTTGGGTTCCAAACGGTTGCCTCACAAAGCCTGTTGCCATTTTCTCTTGTGTACAAATGGTTATATTCCTCTCTTTGCAGAGCAAGGTGGAGTGGAGACCCTTGCTTTTGGTGGCAGCTGTTGTACTTGGCCCACAGCTACAGTTCCCGCTGAGTGGCAGGCGCTGGGCCTGGGCCTGGCCATGGGTCCCACTGATCCTGACCCACACCTGCAGACTGACATTCCGCCTGGCCTCCACCCAGCCCTGCCCAGCCATCCCGGGGACGCATCTGGCCCCAGTTCCCCTCACTGGGTGCCGACTGGCTGACTGCCTTCCCGGCTTGGCCCTGGACCTGCCTCATCACCACAGACTTGCCTGGTGATCTGGGCCCTGGGCTGTCCTTGGCTGCTACCCCCGGGCCTGCCCTGCTCGCCTCGCTCAGGGCTGGGCATGGGCCCTGGCTGGGGAGGCCCCTGCCCTGTCCACCATGTTGCCGGCTCCTCATCCCTGCGGCAGAGGCTGGTCCGTGCTGCTCCCCGGTGATGTGCCACAGTGCCTTAAGCGCTACGCGATATCTCGCGTGGAACGCTTGCACTGCATCTCAAAAAAGTGCAGGATTGTGTACGCGCGTGTGCGCTTTTATGAGCCCTCCCCGACAGAAAGAAAGCTCATTATATTATAAAGGCTGCAATGATGTTTTATGCCAGTTCCTCACTGTAAGATTCCACTGTCTTCTATTAGAGTGCAAATTAGGTCCTGAGTGTTGTTCCGTTCCCTCATTCTTGCTGTGAAGAGGCACTGTAGTCTTAGCCCTCTCTCCCTGAGTTTATTATTGCTCAGCAAATAGCTATTCATGGAAATTACCTATGGTCCTCTTACATGATCATTAAAGATGCAATCCTACCTAAGCCAGTAGGAAACAGACATTAAAAGTTTTGATCACTCGGCCGTAATTCATTGCCTTGGCACATCAGCCGTCCTTGTGTGTCCCCTCTTTCAGACATAGCCTTCAGGTGGCTGAGACCAGCGCTGTGTCTCTCTACTATTTATTAATGTCCATCGCCGTATACTTCTGTATTTTAAAAACGAGGAAATGTTGAGAGGGAAAGCCAGAATTTTTTTTTTTTTTTCTTATGGACAAACAGTTTCTATGGGAATTTTCAGGATTAAATGCAGTCTTTGTCAAAGAGAAAAAAATTTTTTGTACTTTCAGAGGAGGTTCAAAAACCTGTTTTCCTAGTAATAGATAATACAGGCTGTGCTGCACCACGAGTGAAATACTACTCTAGTGCAGCTGAACTGGAAGGAGGACACAACTGGTGTACAAACTTGTAAATTGTCATGCGTATAAATAGTCTTACTGATTTCAGATAAGTTAATTACATTAGTATAATTGTTCATAAAGAAATATTACCTAAGATTTTAAAATTTAAAGATCTTATATCGAAGCTCATTACCTTCTCCTGAAATTCTGTATGAAGAGATACAAATCTGAGAAGTATACTGTTTTAAACAGGACAACTGCCTTCTTCCCTCTTCCTTAATCTATGTATCTGAGCCTGCACAGATGCATTTAAAAAATTTAAAAGTCACAGTAACAGAAGATAAGGTGAAACCTTTTCTATTAACATAATTTCCATGTTCCACCAAAGCTGAGGTGCTTTGGATGTATATGGGTTGTGAACAGCTATATATCGACAAACCTTATTATGTATCTTACTTGTTGTTGATGGACACTGTTCTAAATTGCATGCTGATGGTTTTTTACTCTGCAGATCAAGTGACCTTATATTAAACTTTGACTCTTGGAGGGTGATTAATATAGAAAATTAGTCTACCTAAATCAAAACATAGAGCCAGGACCCTGGCCTTAAATGGCCCTGAGCAGCATCCAGTGGGACTTGTACCCACACCCTCTGCCCATGGGCCTGGGGTGTCCACTTAAGCTCAGGCCTTAGTCATTGCCTGAGCTATGCTATAGGTGTGTCTAGCTCCAGTCCTGTCTTTAGTCCTGTCTTTTTTTGCTTCTGACTGGACTCCCACTTTACCTTGTTGATGAACCTGTTACCAGGATCCTACTCTGCTTGCTGTCTTCAGATCCTGTGGGACTGCACCTTGTTGGTAAGGACATTGCTTGTGCTGGGGTCACCCTTGTCTCCCAGCTCCCCTTCCCTCAGGGAGAAGCTGGCCCTTGCTGCTCCCTGAAATACAGCTGGACAAAACCTGAAATTCCAGCAGGAGTTAAGAAAATTCTACCAACCTTTTCAACAACCTTGATTTCATACAGCCAACTAAATTATGTCTCTTTCCATAACAGTATCATAGAAACATAAAATGGTGTGAGTTGGAAGGGACCTTTAAAAATCATCTAGTCTAACACCCCTGCTGTAGGCAGGGACATCTTCTATTAGATCAGATTGCTCAAAGCCATGTTCTTGACCTGGAACAATTCCAGTGATGGGGCCCTCACAGCTTCTCTAAGCAACCAGTATCTCACCACCCTCAATAAAAAAATTCTTCCTTACATCTAATCTAAACCTGTTGTCTTTTAGTTTAAAACCATTACCCCTTGTCCTATCACAACAGGCCCTGCTAAAAAGTCTGTCCCCATCTTTCTTATAAGCCCCTTTTATATATTGAAAAACCACAATAAAGTCTCCCTGGAGCCTTCTTTTCTCCAGGATGAACAACTCCAACTCTTTCAGCCTATCCTCATAGGAGAGGTGTTCCATCCTTCTGATCATTTTTGTGGCTGTTCTCTGGACCCACTCTAACAGGTCCATGCCTTTGTTGTACTGGGGACCCTAGAGATGGATGCAGTATTCCAGATGGGATCTCACCAGAGCACAGTAGAGGGGCAGAATCACCTCCCTCGACCTGCTGGCCACGCTGCTTTTGATGCAGCCCAGGAGACAGTTGGCCTTCTGGGCTGCGAGCACACATTGCCAGTTCATGTCCAACTTCTCATCCACCAGTACCCCCAAGTCCTTCTTGGCAGGGCTGTTCTCAATGCCTTCATCCCCCAGCCTGTACTGATACTGGGGGTTGCTCCGACACAGATGCAGGACCCTGCACTTGGTGAACCTCATGAGGTTCACACAGGCCTATTCCTCAAGTCTGTCAAGGTCCCTCTAGATGGTATCCCTTCCTTCCAGTGAATCAACTGCACCACTCAGTTTGGTGTCATCTGCAAACTTGCTGAGGGTGCACTCAATCCCACTGTCTATGTTATTAATAAAGACATTAAATAGTAATGATCACAGTACAGACCCCTGAGGGAGACACCACTTGTTACTGAGTTCCATTTGGACATTATCCAAATGTAGATTAAATAGTGACAGGGAAAACTCCTGGACAATGGGAGTTGTCAACAATCAAAATTTCAAAATGTCAAAACAAAAGGTTGTCAACAATAGTCAACAATGAGTTGACTATCCTGTTGAGTTGTAAGAACAGTCCTTGATACGGTTTTGACTAGTCAAACTAGCACTTTTCCAAATAATTCCCATGTATAGGAATACCCAGCAATAAGCATTGAACAAAGATAATTCACAACCGGAACTATTTCAGGAGGCATTTTGTATTGTTCTAGTTGGCCTCAGTGTTAGATAGTGATTTGACTATGCTTCATTTACTGCTATTTTTGTAGATATGTATTTATTTGATTTAAATTTGCCATGTGCATGCGCATTTACACACCTGACTCATGACAAAGGCAGTTGATTTTCTTAAAAATATTCTAGTGAGTAATTTCGAATGCATAGACTCAATAAGGTAGTGACCTTGATCAAGAACAGTTTCTGATAGACTCCCATGAATCTTCAGGGGCAATGAATTAAATTCTCTCAAAGGCACATTTTCAAAATGATTCTCACTCCAGATCTGCAAGTCGTATAACAGATCTACTTAGTTTAGTTTCATACCAATGTGATGACACCAGTGCCATGCCTTCCAAAATCTACTGTGGAACTTAGTGGTTAACTGTTTTGACAGTAGAATCTACCAAGAATTTACTGTATTTTTAGAAGCTGTTGCTCAAATTAGACTGGGTAGATATATCTGGATGTATGCATGACAGTGAGTCAGAGCAGCTCTGAGAAGAGAATGTTTAACATAAACATTTTTAATTTCCTTTTAACAGACAGATTTTGCCTTCTACTAATAAACAACATACACCTTTGTTTCATAAGCATATTGTAATTATGTTAACCATGGTTACAGGATTTACCAGTGGAACTATAAACATCTAATAACATGTCCTACAATGACAAAAAAGGACATGCTTTATCTAGGTTTTCATTGTTGACCTGCGATTCACATTCAAATTACCAAGGTAGTTATAATATTTCTAGTCATTCTAGTTAGAGTTATTTTTAATTGCATGTATTATTTTATAGAGGCATATGCATTAATATTTTACCTGATTATTCCTTTTCACTGCACCACAGAGTCTATCTTGGTGAAGGGGAGGAAATAGTTAATCGTCTCTATAAATTAAATAACTCAATGTCAGCGAAAGACTTTTGCTTTGTGTCATCAGGATAATCAAAATAATAGAAGGCAAAAGCAAGCAGGAGAAATTTCTGCTCTGTTTTGGACTGAGTGTATCCATAATTTTCCACTCAAAGGGTTCTCAACAGGCTGGGAGGGACAGGCTGGCAGGAACTTAATGAAGCTAAGCAAAGGCAAACATGGGTTTCCATACCTGGGTTGGAATAACCCCATGCAAGAGTAAAGGCTTGGACCTGACTGACTGGAAAAGAGAGGATCTGGGGGTCCTGGTGGACAACAAATTGAATATGAATCCACAGTATGTTCTTGCAGCAATGAAGGCTAACTACATTTAGAAAAAGCATAGTCAGCTGATTAGGGGAAGTGTTTTTTTCCTTCTGTGACATTTCTGAGTTGTATCTGATTGCAGCTGTAGACTCCCCTGTACATGAAATGCACTGACCACATGGTACAACAGTAGCAGAGGACTGTTACGATGACTGGGGAATAGAGCACAAGACATATAAGGAGAAGCTGAGAAAGCTGTGTTTGTTCAGACTGGGAATGAAAAGAATTGAGATGATGGACGTAATTGCAGTGCTCCACTACCCAATGGTTATGGAGAACATGGATACAGACTGTTCTTGGAGATGCACAGCAAAAGGATGAGAGGCAACAGAAACAAGTTAGTGCAAGGGAAATGTAATTAAATGTAAAACAATAATTTTCATAACAAGGATGGTCAAACAGTGAACCAGATCACCCAGAGAAACTGTGGAATCTCCATCCTTGGAGATATACATTCACAATTATACAGAACAAGGTTCTAGGCAACCTGATCTAACTTGAGGCATGGGTCTAACCTCCAAATTTGTTCTGTTCTTAGCAGGAATTTGAACCTCATTTCTTCTGAAGCAGTATTCCAACTTGAACTGTTCTATGACTCTATGCTGCTGTAAGGAATGTAGATTATTCCAAGACTATTGTTTTCTAGATTTCATATTTTTTTCTATTTTAGGAAAACAAACAGTCGCCCAAGCTTTTTCCAAAGGTTGAATGACCTTAGATTTTCCCTTGAAGGACCACTACTTTTTAATTTGTTTTTCACTTCTTAGGAAGAGACAGTGCTAATCCTCTGGTTGCAGAGGCTAACGTTGATATAATGGTATAACTCAACAAAAATTGCGCAGGGTAAAAAGATTTTAAGTCAAAATGATGTGATGAATATTCCAGCTATTCAGAGCAGCATCCTGGGATTTACTCCTGTGCTAAGGTAGTGAAATAATAGCTCAGCAGCAGCATTGTTAGAACTAGTATATAGGTGTAGTTGAGCATTCTTTGTTCCTGCAATTTAGGATGACGTATACAACGAACTATTGAAAGCACATACTAAATGAATGCCTCATGTATATGGTTGCCTTAGAATTGAAATAAAACTCTTCAGTTTCTTACAGGAAAGGAAGGACTTTTAAAGAATTGAGATATGTTGTGCAGAAATATTCAGTCAGGATGTCGGGAAAAAGGCCTCAATTTTTTAAATTTAATTTACTCACTTAACATCTTTTTTCCCATCATTGAGGTGTTGCTGTTCCTGTTGAGTTGTCTTAGCTGATTCAGTTGATTTTTCAGTTTGTGAAGGCTCAGGTGCTTTTGCTGGATCTAGAAAAAAGGTTTTAATTTTTGAATACCAATTTGTAAAGAATTATGATAACACTTTTGGAGGAATTACAGCTTGTCTGCCGTTATTTCTTCAGTGGACAAGCACTACACAACACTGATTCTGGGACCTGACCTTTGAATAATTTCATGCATAAATCCATTTCAGTGCCAGCTGTACAGAACATGTTTATGGTGAGTGTACCTTTTAGAATCTGTAACTTAACTGCGGTTTTTAATCTAGATGCATATGTAGCCAACTCAACAATGGTCTACACAGAGCACTTCTGTATCGATAAACAACAAGAACATATGCAGCATGATAGAATTCTAGTGTGTGCTTTTTTGAAAAATATATGTAGAGGACAAATAGATAGATCTATCCAGAAATGACTTGTGAAATATAGGAGGAAAAATGAAGAGTAGCTTATTAGCTTATGCATAGCAAATGCTAATGATATTATTTATACTCCTGTGTTTGAACTGCATTAAACCTCTTGTTGCTTCAGCTGCTATAACAGTCCTGTTTGTTGCTGAGTAAATTATGATTGAAATATATCATTAAGGATGTGAGTATGTAGAACTTTGGCTAGACTATTTCTTAATTTTTGTTACAAGTAACTTTTTAAAAGGGATTTAAGTGGGAAGTTTATAGAGTTTGAAAGAAATTCTATGCAAATAGTATAGTCTTGCTATTTAAGTGGCCTTATGTGATTAACTTTTCCAATTAGTCCTATATCTTTATTTTAAATTTTTATGTTGGAAAATGATTTCAAAGCTGTCATCAGCCTGACACTTTACATAAAGGAGGAACAAACTCAGCTTTCATAAATACTGTCAGTAATATGATTATAAAGGAAAAAGCTTGGCAGCAAAACATCATAGCAAATAAATCAGGAGCCTGTTGTGCATGCTGTATTTTAAATTCAAGACAGCTCAAAGAAAATCAAACCTTGAGTATTTTGGATACATAGTGTAAAATTAGTTTTCTGATAGTTAATCTCCATAGTTGTTATTCATTTCAGAGGGGTAAAAGCAGTTACAACAGTAAACCGTTAAGCTGCTCAGCTGCAAGGTGGTTGCTTGAAATGGCATTGAAACAAAGACCTAGTGAAAGACAGAGGATCAGTTTGTTTACAGCACTTAATAAACCAAACTACCCTCCTATCACCATTTATTCAGATTTGTGATAATATTTTCTTCCAGGCATCTATTAAGAACAGACACAATGTTTCTTGAGCTGAGTTTCAGACTTTTACCCAATGGATGACTACAGGACCAGTGGGGCATTTCTAATATTTTTTCTTAGTATTTAGGTTAAGAAACAAGAATGCTCTGTGTGAGCCCTGCTGCTCTTACAGGAATCCATTTCTTAAACAGGTTCAAAGAGAAGACCTAGACGGAGGTATCTGTGGATGCCAGAAATACTCAAGCCAGAATGAGGCAAAGAACTGAAAAGAAGGCAAAGAAATCCACGTTCCCTAATGTTCTTGTCAAACTGGGTTTTGACTTAGCAAGTTTAGGGGTTAAGTTTCAAATAGTTCATTGGAGAAATGTAGCATTATTAAGTATGAAGGGACAGTGTGAAGGATTTGTACTACTTGTTACCTGTAAGCTGGGAAGAATTTTGTGAGGAATTCCATTTAAAACTCTGACGTTTGATTTGATTTATGGCTTAAATTGGTAACAGTATCTTGCCCGCTTGATGGAAATGCAGATTATTGTTTCCTTTCTGCAGCAGTTAGTATTGCAGTACTATCTTAAGGAAAAGTCTGTTGAAAATATAACACTAGGGAAGATTTCCCCTTTACCTGAGGGATATGCCAGGGAATTTTCAAAGTACAGAATAGCACACATTCAGGGAAGTGAGGACTCAGAAAAGGACTGTTGCTGTTTCTGTCATCAGGAAGGTTCAAGAAAGAATGAAGGAGTTTCTTACCATTTGTTTACAAGGTTTCAAAATGCTTTTCTGTGAGTTCCAATCAAAAAGACTTTTTTTTTTTTAGGAGGAGGAATTTTAAAATGGGTTCAGGCTTCTAGCATAGTGAATACATTCTCATAGTGAAATAAAATTGATTTCTTCTAGAAATTTCATAAACTTCTGTAAGAAAATCTCAGAGGAACTGCAGTTACAGAAAATAAAGGTGTTTTAGACCTATTTACAACTGACTAATTTGTGGGTCTTGCTACTGAACCTTAACCTGTTAAAATTTTATTTAACCCTTTCCCCAAGGAATGTCTACAAATGATGCTACTAACTCTGTGCTTTCCTTGGCACACAGCCCTTCTGTGGTTTTGTGGTCCACATAAGATGATGTAGAAAAGAAGATGCAAGAGCCAAAAATTTCAGCACTTGCTGTGGTTTCTGCTCCCTTCTGAATTCATGGTTTGTAGTTTCCTTGTTCTCCCTGCCCAGACTCCCCCAGCAAAAAAGCCATGTACTCAAGAGTGACAGCAAGGTTAATCTCAACATTTCTATAATTATCTCACTTTAGGAATTTTCTTTGTTATAGTAATTGCCCCTAGTTACATCTACACTAGCAGGGAATACAACCTGATAGGAACAACCAGAACAATGAAATGGTGCTGAAGGCCTGGCATCCATGCTATATCTGTTTGAGGCAGCTGTATTTCAAATCAGGTCTAGTGATCCTCTGAAATGAATGACCATCAGCAGCTCGAAAAAAGCAGGTCGACTCATGGAGTGTTTCTTCTGGTTTAGTTTTATTTTAAAGGAATTCAGTCATGCATTCTTAGACGTTTTTTGGTGAAAAAACAGAACATGTCGGGGACAACCGAGAGATTTATTTCAGAAGGGCATTCTTCATGTAAAATAAAATGCCAGTGTGGACACACCATTTAGAGTAACAGGCTCCTGATTAAGACAATCCATCTCTGGAATGACAACAGGTGTGTGGGAAGGCAAGACCACAAAGTAAAAAAATATGGTGCTTGCATATAAGCAACCCATTGCAGAGGGATAATGGCTTCCCAGCCTGCTAGATATTCTCAAGGTATTCAGTCTGAGGTCTGAAGCCACACCAACCTTTAAATGCTGACTGGACTTCAACTGATGGAAAACACTTTAATCCTATGAATATTCCAAACTTCCTCAAGTTGTTGGAGTTCATAAATCTCTAGAACCGGCACAGGGCTTATTTGCATTAGGATTAGGATATCACAGCCTAGCACTGTCACTCTTCACTGCCTAAATCTGTTTCATACCCTTCTGACTTATGAGACCAGTCCCAAAGGAATGCCTTTAAGAACAATGTGATAGTCATTTTAGGGTATTTAGAGTACAATAATTGGCTTATAGAAAAAAATAATGATCCATCAGGCAGATGGCAAGTCTTACAGGACAACAAAGAAATCTTCTCTTGGCTTTACATAACTTTAGTCACGGTAAAGAAACCATGAGTGAGAAAGAGGAGGCAGAATTATGCCAAGACACCAACACCTAAAGTAACTTTCAAGTCAGATAGATCCACATTTACGTGGCAAAATAAGGGATTCTAGTTTTTCTAAATGATTTCCATTCCCATCATATAGGAATATAGGTAGGTAAAACTGCCAACGTATTAGTAGTGGGAGTTCAGGAATGCAGTCCACTAGTGTCAGCGTATTCTAGATCATTTCACCTCCCCATAAGAGTAAGATAATTTAAAAGTGAGTTGGGCTAAGTGTTGCTGGTTCTGCTTTAAGGTGGAAGGGAAAAGCTCCAGTTGTGGAAGTATAACTTTGTGGGCAAAACACTGCTCAGTGGAATCCCTCAAAAAGGTAGCTGGTTAAATTAAGAGGCCCACTGAAACCTCATCATACCAGTGATCTGCCTAGGAGCAGAGCAAGTAGCAAGGAGCTAGTAGCAAGGAGCAAGGAACAAGATGCAGGTTATAAGACTGATTTGTTTCCCTCTCCTAGTCTATCAGATTTCTCTTATTTTTCCACAGGTCTTCTGGTTCTTCCAGGAGAGATTTAGGCCAGGCAAAAAAGTAATTTAAAAAGGCTATTGTTGGGACATCAGTCTTTTACCTATGTTATCTTAGTCAGGTTGATGGTACTACCAACTGAAGCTTAGCACTATTAAAACTTCATTGTTTGTGCTTGTCCCTTATTTTCATACCTCCAGCAAAATAGGGAACTGTAGGAGCAAAATCCCTCCCCCTGTAAGAGATCAGGTTTGAGACCACCTGAGGAACCTGAACATACACAAGTCTATGGGATCTGACTAGGTGCACCCCAGAGTCCTGAGGGAATTGGCTGATGTAGTTGTCAAGCCAATCCCCATGATATTTGAAAAGTCATGGCAGTCAGGCGAAGCCCCGGGAGTCTGAAAAAAGGGAAACGTTGCACCCATTTTTAAAAAGAGTAGAAAGGAGGACCCTTGTCAGCCTCACCTCTGTGCCTGGGAAGATCATGGAATAGGTCTTCCTAGAAACTATGCTGAGGCACATGGAGGACAGGGAGGTGATTCAAGACTGCCAGCATGGCTTCACCAAGGGCAAGTCCTGCCTGACCAACCTAGGTACCTTCTATGATGGAGTGAACACATGAGAGGACAAGGGAAGAGCTACAGATGTCATCTATTTGGACTTCTGCAAGGTCTTTGACACGGTCCCCCACAACATCCTTCTCTCAATTGGAGTGATGGACTGTTCAGTGGATGAGGAATTAGTTGGATGGTTTCATCCAGAGGGTAGTGGTCAAGGGCTCAATATCCAGATGGAGACTGGTGATGAGTGGTGTCCCTCAGGAGTCTGTATTGGGACCGGTACTGTTTAATATCTTCATCAGTGACATAGACAGTGGGATCAAGTGCACCCTCAAGAAGTTTGCAGATGACAGCAAGCTGAGTGTTGTGGTTGACATGCCTGAGGGATGGAATGCCATCCAGAGGGACCTGGACAAGCTCAAGGACTGGGTCTGTGTGTGAAACTCATGAGGTTCAACAAGGCCAAGTACAGGGTCCTGCACCTGTATACTGATACTGTATACCCCCAGTATCAGTACAAGCTGAGTGATGAAGGCCCCAGTATCAGTACAAGCTGAGTGATGAAGGCATTGAGAACAGTCCTGCCGAGAAGGACTTGGGGGTACTGGTGGATGAAAAGTTGGACATGAACTGGCAATGTGTGCTAGCAGCCCAGAAGGCCAACTGTCTCCTGGGCTGCATCAAAAGCAGCGTGGCCAGCAGGTCGAGGGAGGGGATTCTGCCCCTCTACTCCACTCTGGTGGGACACCACCTGGAGTCCTACATCCAGCTCTCGAGCCCTCAGCACAGGAAAGACATGATCTTGTTGGAGCAGGTTCAGAGGAGAGCCACCAAAATGATCAGAAGGATGGAGCACCTCCTCTGTGAGGACAGGCTGAGAGACTTGGGGTTGTACAGCCTGGAGAAGAGAAGGCTCCACGGAAACCTTCTTACAGCCTTTCAGTGCTTAAAAGGGGCTTATCAGAAAGATGGGGACAGAATTTTTAGCAGGGCCTGTTGTGATAGGACAAGGGGTAATGGTTTTAAACTAAAAGAGGGTAGATTCAGACTAGATGTAAGGAAGAAATTTTTCACAATGAGCATGGTGAAACACTGGCACAGGTTGCCCAGAGAGATGGTGGGTGCCGCATGCCTGGAAACTTTCAAGGTCAGGTTGGACGGGGCTCTGAGCAATGTGATGTAGTTGAAGATGTCCCTGCTGATTGCAGAGGGGTTGCGCTAGATGACCTTTAAAGGTCCCTTCCAACACAAACTATTGTATAGTTCTATGATTTTATTATCAAACAATGTCAGAACTGTTTTGCAGGTTTAAGTTATTGTAGCCAGAAGAACTCTGCTTGTTGGAGGAGCATAACCAACTTATTCTGAGGCTGCTCAGCTCCCTTATTCATGTTTCCATAAAACATTTTTTATTTTCAGTTTTCACTTCACAGTTTTGGACAGACACCTTTGACACCTTTGTCTTTCCAAATTAGTTTTATTTCCTGCTGCCACTCATGCAAACACACACACAAATACTTACAGAATAGCTTGTATCAGAGTATTTCCCATTTTTGCAATAGAGCAAAAAAAAAGGATACTTTGTACTTAGCTCTGGGTTTTAAGCCTTTTTGGTTGATAATTTAGCTTTTTTTCCCTCTGCAACTCAAAAAGCCTGAATGTTGGAGTTTTTCTTTATTAAAACCTTGTAATAATAACATGAAATCAGGAGTTCAGGCTTCACAAAAGGCAGAATATTGTGAACCAGTGGAAGAGCTGGTAAAGTTGGTTTTAGTTTAAACCTAACAACTCAATTTTTATGTTTCTAAAATCTAGCACTCTGCACACTGTCCTAAAAGAGTAGGCATTAGTCCTAAGGACTTTTTTCCACTTTTTTTTTTGTTTTGGCATCAGTCAGCAGGTAGTGAACAATTGTATTGTGCATCACTTGTTTTGTATATTATTATTATTATTAATATTAATTTTCTCTTCACTTGCTGTCCTATTAAACTGTCTTTACCTCAACCCATGAGTTTTACCTTTTTTTGCTTCTCCTCCCCAACCCACTGGGGTAGGGGGAAGGAGTAAGCAAGTGGCTGTGTGGTGCTTAGTTTTCAGCTGGGGTTAAACCACAACACCGTAATAGTTTTGATACTTCAAAAACCTTCAGTCCTAACCTTGCACAAGTATTTGTGGATCAAAATACTCTGACATGGGCCTAGCCCCACAGAGGTGTTGCTGGCTTCTCTTCTGGCAATAGACAATGTCAGCAAAGGACTCTAAAACCCCATGTATCCACTGAGTGTTAGCTTTCGGCCATGAATGTTACCATGATTCTTCTACCAGCAGAGCATAAGATATTATTTCCTAACATAGTAAGAATGTAGCAAAGAGAAGTGTAGCTTAAGTCAGACATTTTACACTAATTCATAATTTATTCTACTTCCCAGTCCTGTTCCTGCTGTTACTGGTGTTCTTCAAAAGCCATAGACCTGCAAAAGGCTGTTAGCACCTCTCTAGGCTGGCTAGAACAGCTCCTTCCTCTTATTGCTTCTGAAGGTCAATGTGGAGATGGAGGAGCTGAGCTGCCAACCTTCTGTTCAGAGCAAGAAAAGAGATTGCCTGAGCAAGCAGGCTTTTTTGTCCTGTCCAGCTCCTGCTTCTGCCCATGCAAATAGCAGCAGGAGACTTAGGGACAGGAAAGCAAGCACTTTGTTTGTGAAGACCACTAGTCTTACTGGTTATTTAGCATCAGGAGGTGTGTCTCTGGAGCAGTCAGCCAATCTGAAGGGACTTTCTTCCAGAAAGTAAGAAAACCTAAATGACTCAGTCACTAGTCTGGCTTTAAAAGCTCTATTACGTGGATCAGTTATGTCCAGGTACACACTTCATAGCCATAATATCTGGCCTTTAGCATCACAAATATATTATCCTTATTAAAAAAATGAAGAGAAGAAAATGTCAAATAAAAGATAGTTTTTAGAGATAAAGATATGATTAAATGTCAGCAGCTGGATAGTAGCAGTTAAATGCATTCCTGAGTAGAGGACAGAAAAAGTGCTTTTGCTTAGCCATACTTCAGAAAAGGAAGACTTTCTTCCCCAGAATTCCCAGCCAGTCTCTTTGCCTTGTACTAGCAAGTCTGATCAGTAACTTATCTATGCTTCTCCTCCCTTTCTGGACTGGCTGATATATCATAGAATCATAAAATTATAGAATAGTTTCGGTTGGAAGGGACCTTTAAAAGCCATCTTGTCCAACCCCCTGCAGTGAGCAGGGACATCTTCAACTAGATCAGGTTACTCAGAGCCCCATCTCACCTGACCTTGAATGTTTCCAGGGATGGGACATCTACCACCTCTCTGGGTAAACTGTGCCAGTGTTTCACCACCCTCATTGTGAAAAATTTCTTTCTTATATCTAGTTGAAATCTACCTTGTTTTAGTTTAAAACCATCACTCCTTGTCCTATCACAACAGGCCCTGCTAAAAAGTCTGTCCCCATCTTTCTGATAAGCCCCTTTTAAGTACTGAAAGGCTGTAAGAAGGTCTCCCTGGAGCCTTCTCTTCTCCAGGCTGTACAACCCCAAGTCTCTCAGCCTGTCCTCACAAAAGAGATGCTCCATCCCTCTGATCATTTTGGTGGCCCTCCTCTGAACCTGCTCCAACAGGACTATGTCCTTCCTGTGCTGAGGGTTCCAGAGCTGGATGCAGGACTCCAGGTGATGTCCCACCAGAGTGGAGTAGAGGGGTAGAATCCCCTCCCTCGACCTGCTGGCCACGCTGCTTTGGATGCAGCCCAGGATACAGTTAACCTTCAGGACTTCGAGCACATATTGCCAGCTCACCCCCAAGTCCTTCTCAGCAGGGCTGTTCTCAAGGCCTTCATCCCCCAGCCTGTACTGATACCGGGGGTTGCCCTGACCCAGGTGCAGGACCCTGTACTTGGCCTTGTTGAACCTCATGAGATTCACAGGGGCCCATTCCTCAACCTTGTCCAGCTCCAGGTTCCATATGTAAAGGTAGAAATTTTAGTTCCAACAATGTTGGCAATTTTAATAGTTTGAGGAAATACCTGAGGTTAGACAGCATTGTTTGAAATGGGAAACATTGCATAAAGATACGTAGAGCCTGCTAGTCAGAGGCATAGTGGCTAATATTTGAGTAATCTGGTTTTTAGCTATCTCAGTGACATATATCTCTTAGAAACACAATTTTAAGCACTTAAAATAACTTTTTTTTTGTCATTTCCGCTTTTTGCAAACCATTAAAAGTCTCAAAATAAGTTTGAAGTCTCAGATAGGCTCTTAAATGTTACCACCTGCTAAATAACACAGAGAGCAGGTCCTCTTAAATTGCAGGAGTAAAGACTGGCTTTGCATTTGAAGCAGTAGAGTGGTAATGAGAGAACTGGTCTACAAACTTCTGGGGTTACTTCTTACATAGTTAATCATTTGTCTGATTGTCCTTGTCTCCCAGAAGTGTTCTTGAGCTATATCCATAATTATTTGAAAGATGTGGCTATAGTGTCGTGAAGATGTCATGAAAAATAAACACAGAGGAAACCTGTGAAAGAAGGAGAGAAGCTTTGGCTCTGGCATTACAATATACACACCTTTTTGACTTGCCAAGTAAAATTTTTCAAACAGATGATATGTGCAGGGGAGAAATCAATGGGGTTGAAGTCAAACAATCAGTGAGTAGGTCCATCTTAAAGTTCTTCTCCAGTGTCTAACAATAGTATCATAAAAGTTTGTTTTCCATGTAAAGAAAGAAAGATTATACGAAGAAGCTGGGTTTGTTTTCCTAGCATTTACCCCTGTCAGTCATATGAAAAATGAAGATCTGAAAGGAATTAAAAGACTTCATATCAGCAGGAGTGAAAGCAAGCTGATTAAACATATTCAAGTTCTTGGTAGTCTTTAAAAAATACATTTTATGGGAATAATAGATGCCTGTTGACTGTGTGCCAGTGAAGACTATAAAGGATCAGAAGACAAGGAATAAGATTATTATTTAAAAGTCTCTTTGCATTGACAGGTTTAGTTCACTGAGCTGCAGCATATTATATCAAAATGCTGTACTTGATTTGCATTTTTTGAAATATGAACCCTTTATTTAACTCTGGATTTTGAGATGCTAGGGAACAGGTTTTGTAAAGCAGCTTAACAGTCAGATTCATAACAGGCCAAAGGTAGGTTTTAGCTGTGAAATTTCACATTTAATTCAAATCTCCCTTCTCAGGGGCTTGTAACTGTTGTAGTCCACGTAGATTTAGTGGGTGTCTAATTAGCAGAAATTAGCTGTTTTTTCACAGCAACAGAATTGTAGTACCCTCAATAAATACATCTGCTTTATTTCTACGTACAAGAAAAGGGAGTGACCGTCTTTTATATAGCAGCTAGTGATCAAAGCTTTCCTCTAGGAAGAAGAAATCTTGTCTCTGGGTCTTGTTTATTTGTGATAGGGTGAAATACCTGTTGTGAGAATTATTTTTTCCTTTTTTTAACAATTAAACAATGTTGTATTGTAAATACATACTGAAATCCAAGTTACTCATTTCTTCCACAAGGTTAATGTTTCAATTAACTTCTAGGTTAGTTCCAGGCTCTGTGTTGTACTATATCTTCTCAGACTTCACAGGTTTTTGCATTCTTTTCTGCACAGTGGCCCAGTAATTAGGAAGGCCACAGAATTTCCTCCCACATCTCTCTAGCCTATACTTTATATGGGTAGTTAGGGAACTCCATTTTCCAATGGAGAGATACGGGTTTGAACTCCCTTATTATCAAAGAGTGGAGGTAAAACAACTAGGCTGATATATGAAAGGTGGCATCTGTCAGCAGCTTCTGCTGCTTTTGTTTTTTCAGTCAAACCTTTAGTGGAAAAGTGAAAGTTCCTCAAGCACCTAAACAGAAATGTACTCACTGGGAGAGAATCTGCAGTAGACTGAAGTGCCTTTTGAGCAGCCTTTCCTTTCAGGAGCCACACAATCAGGGATACTGATTAAAATTCTTGGTTCTTTGTCTGGTTTAGGGGTTTTTTTTGTTTTCTTTTTTTCCTCTGTGAGGGCTTCTCACTTAGGATATAGATTTTCTGACTCTGTCAAAAGCATGAAAATCTCATGCACTGCAGAATGGTGCTTGCATTTAACTTGCAGGCAGTTATATAACCTATACGTCTCCTGGGTACCTTTCAAAACCTCTAGGCTCTGAAGATACTAAATATCACTGAAGATTAACATGGTAATCACCCAGATGGGAGATTCTGTCTACTTTATGATCCAGAGGTGCAATTGTAGCATGTATAGAAATACCTATGATAGTTTTAGTCTAACTTTTTCACTCGGATGCTACTAAGAGCAAAGCAATGCCAATATGGACTTTAGGTAAAGCTGCATAAATATGTCTGTGAATCTGGAAAAAATCTTTGAGACACTTGGTGATTTAGTAGAAATAGGAAGACCAAAAACCAGAATATTGGAAAGAGGCCAGTTTCTACTGAAGGAAAAATGAGAAGGAGATGAGGACAGACTTCAGAAGAGCAGTATGTAAATGTGGTGCTGAGAGTGTTTAGAGAAAGGGAAATAAAAGGCTGAGCTGGAAAGAATCATACTGGAAGGATTTGCTAGGACAATGAAAGAAATTGTGATACAGAGAATGATAATGGAGACACCAGCTAGCAGGTGAAGGCTGGACGTGGCCTTCTAAATAGCATAACCACCAACAGAGCTATTGTACAACAGTGTGTGGAACTAGTGGAGTGTTTGTATAGCTGGTCAGTTATGGGAGGTGATAAATATGCAAAGAAACTATAGCAATTGGATTAAATATCATGGAGAACCTGTAATTAGGTGAATCACACTTTGTTAAGTACATAAAGAAATGCCGGGAGTAAATTAAAAAATGAATCCATTACAAAACAAACTGACTGAGCACAGAGAATTAATTACAGAGTGAACTAATTATACAGAGAATTAATCACAAAGCAAGCTAGTGACAGAGAGGGCAACTGAGGAGGTGGAGATGAGGCAATGAGTAGCCAGCAAAGAAGCCAAAAGTACCAGGTGTTGCTGAGTGATGCAAGTGGCCAAGTTTTAACCAAACAGGCTCCAATTGTGCCTCCTGCTGAGTTCTTATCTGTGCTGGGAACATCATGCTGCCTTGTGAAGTGCTAGGAGAAAGGGAGAAGGTGATGTCTGGTTTTGGTCATATGATAAGAAGGGGGTGAAGATAAAGCTCTACTCCGTCTGTTGGTTTGTGTTTCAGGACTATGGAGCTGCAAAATGAGACTATGATTAGAGGTTTTACTGGTCTATTTTATTCTGGTTATACCAGACAAAGTAATGAGAGATCTTGGAAAGGCTTTTCTCTAAATGGTTTTAACTTACCTGTTTAACTGATCTCCCTTAACTAGTGTTGGCTGAGCCCTAGCTGTGCTTTTATAATTCTCACAAAATTTGTACATACACCACAAAATGCTTTGTGGGGTCTCTTGTCATTTGCTTACCCAGAGATATTCTTATTTTGTTCTTCTAGCAGCTGTCCACATGAATTTAGGTCTGATACAAAGTTCATCAAGTTTTGCAGGAGTCTTTCTCTAGACCTTCTTGTGAACTGCTTGACACAAGCCTCACTTTTCAGACCAGAGATAATAGAGCTCCTTATTCAGCTTGAATGGTGATGACTTATGTACCGGGTACTGGAATTCATAAGCTTCTCCTGAGGTGTGGTGCCTGTGTAAGTTCTCTGGCTTGAATGGATGTTATTTATCTAACTCATTAATACCCACATGCAAAAGGAGAAACTGTCCTGTGGCTGATTGTTTGAAAAGGAGACTTGAAGCACCTTCCAGACAACTATGGAATTATAAAAAACCCAGACAAACAAGCTTAACTATGTTATAATATTTTCCTAAAGTAATTGGTGAGGTAGTTGCTTCTATGCCACCACTTACAATAGATACATAGAATCTTTAGATTGGAAAGGACCTTTGAAGGTCATCTAGTCCAACCTCCCTGCAATCAGCAGGGACATCTTCAACTACATCAGGTTACTCAGAGTACCATCCAACCTGACCTTGAATGTTTCCAGGGATGGGGCAGCTACCACCTCTCGGGGCAAGCTGTGCCAGTGTTTCACCATCCTCATTGTGAAACATTTCTTCCTTCTATGTAGTCTGAATCTGCCCTCTTTTAATTTAAAACCATTACCCCTTGTCCTATTGCAACAGGCCCTGCTAAAAAGTCTGTCCCCATCTTTCTTATAAGGCCCCCTTCAAGTACTGAAAGGCTTCAATGAGGTCTCCCTGGAGCCTTCTCTTCTCCAGGCTGAACAACCCCAACTCTCTCAGCCTGTCCTCATGGGAGAGGTGTCCCACGTCTTTCCTGTGCTGAGGGCTCCAGACTTGGATGCAGTACCCCAGGTGGGGTCCCATCAGAGTGGAGTAGAGCAGCAGAATCCCTACCTCAACCTGCTGGTCACGCTGTTTTGGCGTGACCAGCCAAAACGGTTGGCCTTCTGGGCTGCGAGCGCATGCTACCAGCTCATGTCCAGCTTTTCATCCACCAGTACCCCCAGTCCTTCTTGGCAGGGCTGCTCCCAATGCCTTCATCCCCCAGACTGTATTGATACTGGGGGTTGCCCTGACCCAGGTGCAGGACCCTGTACTTGGCCTTGTTGAACCTCATGAGGTTCACATGGGCCCATTCCTTGAGCTTGCCCAGGTCCCACTGGACGGCATCCTGTCCCTCAGGCGTGTCAACAGCACCACTCAGCTGGGTGACATCTGCAAACTTGCTGAGGGTGCACTTGATCCCACTGTCTATGTCATTGATGAAGATATTGAAGAGTACTAGTCCCAATATGGACCCCTGAGGGACACCACTATCTTATTTTACATTTTAGAAAAAAAAAAGTAGCTTAATGTTCCAAAATGTAGATTCATGAATTACATTAATCTGTAAAATTAGATCCAATTTTGGATGGAAACAAATTTTCTATAATTGTACTTCATTTTGTCATGGGATTGCATCTGTGATTTAATTTTGCTAAAAAGCCACAAAACATCAGATTTTATTTTTTTCAGTTATTGACTTATTGTTACAGTTAATTCATGTCAGATTTTGTTTTCCCTTGGTTTAGTGGTACAGCCATTATATGAGAAGATAATTGCCTTAAATGGACTATTTTTAAAGTTTCATTGTATGAGGAAAGGAATTGTGATACTTGTTACATTTACACAAAGCGCAAGTAGGGATTATACAAGTTTCCTTGCAGTCTTTTTCCAGTTGTTCCTCTCTCCTTAAATTATCTTTGTCACAGAAAGCTGTAGGTTCCTCAGCCTGTGCTTTGCTGCGCCATTGAAATGAACCTGAATTGTTCTCCCCAGAGGAAAAGCACGAGGTGACAGGAAACCTGGACTTGGTGTTATTCTCCAGTACTGGAGGGTGAAAAAGGAAAGGGCTGCACCACTGATACTGTGAGGGAGGGAACAGGGTACATGGCCCAGCAATAGCTGTTGTTTCATCCATCCTGATGCTTAATTTTGGTAGCTGTTGCAGCAGGCGTTCTGGCTCTGGTGTAAGCTAGATAGAGAGGGGGGGGCAACCACCCCCCCCCCCCTGCCACTGTTTTCAGCAACCATAATTATCTTGTATCACTGACCTGAGCTCTATGTTTCCTGTGTTCTAGTTCTGGATGTCTTCTGAATGGTGATGGCAAATAATTTTCAAAGGCTTTTTTTTTTTTTTATTATTATTAGTTTGTTTGCTTTTTTTTGAAAAAGTTTAGAATGGCTGTTCAACAAAAGACTTGAATGTCAGATAGTTTAAAGTCTGTCCTGTCTTTGTAGTTTTTTAATACATATGAGAAGTATACCCAAAAGATAACATTATACAGTTTTCTTTCTTAAGCTACTAAATACCTTTATTTTAGTAAGGTTCTAAGAATTGAACCTACAGTAAGAGGAAATAGATTTTGTTGGACTAGCTGAATAAAGTGGACAAGTTCATGAAGGGACCGTGTGCTTGAAAGTTTATTGCCTTTTATTATTGTTGGACAGTGCTTGTATTTCTGTAAAAAAATCATTGGTTTGGGGTCAACGGGAATTGAGAGTTCTTAATTTCTCCCACAAATAAAAAAGCAAGATCAACACCTGGCAGAGCATTCGGAAGAATCATTTTCTTTACAGCCCTATACAGTGTACATATATTTTGTCCAGATCATTTTTGAATACTGATAAATAATTTATTACTGACCTTGCTTCTTTGATGTGGGTTCTGCTTTCTTATTTGCCTCTGCTTTCTGTGGTTCATCTGTTTTTTTATTTTCACCCTTAAAAAAAATAAAGAGGATTAGAAACTGTAGATGCTTGGTTCTGAGAATGGTAAGGATGGTTTGATGTCTGCAGCATTCTCCTAGGAATTTGATTTAATTGACACACACTGAGCTTTGTTCCTGGGTGTTCTGTGTGTGTTCTTGGACAAGACTTTCCAGATAGGTTCACAAAAGTACCTGGATGCTGAAATAAAGACTAATGTCTTCACATCTGCTGTGCAAACCCCGTTACTTAGCCTGGAGTTCTGCTGCTGCATGTTCCCAGAGCCTCCTTCATGTTGTCAAGGATGACTTGTTCAGTGCTGCCACTCACAACCCAGTCTAGATCTCTGAATTAGTCATTCTTCTGCCTAAACTTTCTGCTGGACTAATAGACCTGGTATGTTTTGTGCTACCTTACCACAATGACAGATCTCAACCTTTACAAAATACAGAGACAGTATCAACTTTCGCTGCAAAAAATTAACTTCCTCCCACACTTATTGGCTTATCCATGAACCAAGTCCTCATGTACCTGTACCTTGGTTCATCTTGGCTTTGTCAGTGGCCCTTGGAGGAGGGAGTGAGAAGTACATGGGGAGTCAGGTGTTCACAGTACTATGTAACAGCATAGTGCTAATCAAGCCCATAAGCATTTGCTATCGCAGGTAGAATGCATTTGCCTGGTGTTTATCATGCTGATTAACAGAGAAAGATATGAGATAGTATAAGCATATGGAAAATTATTTGACTTAAGGAGATTTCAGATCTTCATGCACTTCTTTTCCCTCTCCCTCTACAAACTCAATGACCTCTTTCTTTGAGTTTCTGAGATTAATTTGGGGTTTGTCTTTTTCTATAAAAGTATTTGGGTTTTTCCTGTCTGCTTTTATTCAGAGAATCTGGCACTGAAGTTCTAATTTATTTCTATATATAAATAATTAAATTAGATATTATATATAGAGAGAAAAGAAAATTAAAAGCCCAATCAATCTCTGTGCATACTAGAGGTACTTTTATGATGTTTTGTTGTAAAGGTTGTTTCCTTTGTTTCAGGCTTCCTCCTAATAGCATAAGAGCATTAATGTGAGAATAGTGCTCTACAGTTACCACATACTAAGTACATTTCTTCTTTTCTCTTTAGATGGTATATCCTTGCAGAAAGAAAATGTTTTAATTCTTGACCCATTCATCTGCCTCCATTTTAACAGTATATAATAGTGGAGGCTGATGGTGATATGATCTGAGTGTTGCTCTGATGTATGGAACTATTCTGGTGAAAAGATTTCCATGTCTCTAGGGAAATCTAAATATATATGTTTTTCCTAGAGCAGTTTGCCAAGTGAGGTATCAGACTGGACAGAGACAGCTGTTGAGATTCAAGATTTTTCTTCTTTCAAGACAATGTTTTATTAACCCAAGAAAACTGATGGGCAGATCTTTAAAAGAAGCATGAACAAAATTTTGCCTGCAGATCTGCAGTATATGAAGTTTGTTGCACATAAACGTTTTTGCCATTTTTTTGTGGATGGCAGTATGGATATGCCTGTTTATCAAACAATCTGTTTTTGCTAGTTTATGATAATCATAAATCAAATTTCAGTTTGTAATTGAGTGGGATTAAACTGTACCTCTTCTTGAGGTCATACAAACCTATGAACTTCATAAAAACATCAGTTCTAGGAAATGATCCAGTTTTATGAACTTTTATGTCTCTATCAGTTTTACTTAAAACTGTAAAATGTATAGGACTCTTGTACAGGGCTCCCAGAATTTAAGTCAGAGTCTTTGTATGGGCTTGACTGTTGTGAATGTGTTAAAAGATATTGCTTAGTTAATTTTAACTTTATAATGGTGGAGTTTCAATTGTTTCATTAAGCATGAATTAAGATTAATAGCTCAGGCTGATACTGAAGAACTCATTTCACTTTCCTAATTACTTGGTGAAACCCTAAATTGTTGTCATTTTGCCTTAGTAAAATTTTGATGATGTTAAACTGGAAAGAAACACAACACTCTCTAGGACATTATTGGGAAAAGATAAAAATTCAAAGGTAACAAGTGAAGGAGTATCTATCTTTGTCTCATTTTAAAATATTTCATTAATTCTAATGAAAAGAATGAGTTAACTTTTACAGTAAAGAACTACTAAATAAAAAATGTAGACTGTAGACTAATACAACTTACTGAATTTTTCAAACAGGAGTTATATTAGTAAAGCCAAGCCAAGTAAAATACCTATTAAAAAAGCCACTAAAATACTTTGCCTTTCCAAGAGTTGTTGGGAAGAAGGCTGATATATACCTCTATGCTGTTCCAATATTCAGAAAGGATATACTGACATTTTCTGCCACCAGGGAACAAGATGAAGAGGATTATATCAGTACATCAAAAGCAGCCATACCAGTATTTCTAATTCTCTGTTTGCATTGTTGATCAAGACCTCTCATAAGCTTGTACTATTTGACGTTAGCCCCATTTGGAAAGTAACTTGCAAAAAGAGGAAATCTGTATTTTCTTCATAAAGAAAAGGTGGGAGGAAGGAGGGGAATAAAGACATTTATTTGATTTTACTAATAAAGATTGATAACATGCACAGTAAGTACTTTTGAAAATCTAACCTTTGATATTTACTTACATAAATATTTTCTAAACAAAAGGTAATATTCCTGGGTCTATACTAAACAATAAAAACTATACCTGTCCTGTAGATGCCTTGGGTGGTGGAGGGACACCTTCATTCTTGCAATCTGCTTCCTCAGGTGATAGTTTTGCTCTAGAAAATACCGCTTTTAGTTTTTTAAACATCTTCCCAATTCAGCTCTCCTGAGGCCTCTAGTAGCTCTTTTACCATGAACAAGTATATACCACATGTTTTCTTGACATCAGTAGTCAAGCCAATTAGAGACTTAATCAGGTTTAGGTCTGATTAATACCTTAAAGAAATTACTTGCACAGTCTGTTTCAGTGATGGCTTTTTCTCACTGTTAGTACTTTTGTTTTATGTTGTAGACTAATTTATTTCTAGTCTTGATGATTACACTATATACAGGCTCAATTTTTCATGCACAAATTCAGAGGACAGTGAACACTTCCTGGCTAGAATATATTAGTGTCTAATCTTTTATATATTGGATATTAAGCATTTAGTTTATATTTAGAAATGAAGTTTTAAGTCCTAAAGAAACCCATAGTTTAACCAGGAAATGAAAAAGATTAATTGACCAATAATCACCAGCTACCCAGTAGATTACATGAGATCTCAAGAGTTTTAATTTCTTTGCAGTCCCGAACTTTTTAATTTTTTTATTATTTTTTGAGTGAATGACACTAAAAGGTATTCTCTTGGCTTTTGTTTTAACAAGTTTATGCATGGTTTTATTCCACCCTTCTTATTTTAAAACATGGAAATAATTTAATCTTTCATTTTCCAATGTGTTTACCAACAACACTATTTTACGTAGTCTTAGCTACAATTTTGACGAGATAAAGCTTTAGGTGAATTTCCTACAAATTAGTAACAGATAAATTTTTATAGATTTTATAACTAGGACATAATTTTGAGATTCTATAGGATTTGAGTCATCCTATATAAATCTCTATAAAATCAAACATGATTTAGTTTATAGGTAAAAGTCAATTTCAAATACCTCTAGTGTCATGTTGATTCAACCCCTGTTAAAAGGGATCTTTACAACTTAACTGATTCTTCTTGTCCTTAATTCCACTTCATTTTTTACAGGTCTATGCCTTCACTTCAAGTTTTGAATTTGAGCTAACAGCTTATAATTTATGTATGCTGGTAATCAAGACATCAAGAAATGCAGAAACCTACTCCTTTGAGTTATTTCCATAATTACATATTTAGCAATTATTTTGAGGTATTGAAAATGTCCCAATGGCTGCCTCCTTAGGGCTTTTATTGTCTGGCAAGAATGGTTTCTAATCGTTATTCTACCACAGTAGTAACTGTAAGAATGAACCAATAATTTACATTAGTTATTTTGCCAGCCTTTTTCCTATATCAACACTTATAAGGCAGACCTTATAATAGTTGGCTGGACTTTAGTCTTGTAACTGGAAATCCCCCCAAATGCATGATTTCATAATTGCATGCAGCAAGAGGTTGGATCTTCCCTTTTTTATTAAGATTTGTGTTCTGGTTTACTTTAAAAGAAATGAAATTCTTACTAATGCTTCAGTCTGTGTTTAAGCTTAGTGTTTCAATGTCTAAATTATAAATTCATATCTAAAGTATTTTCACTTATTTATGGAGGTCTGGACAATAGGGAGCTTCTTTTGGTTATGAAATTCTGCCTTCATGCTCTTTTTACATTGGCTCATAACAGAAGAATCTCAGAAGAAATACTAGAAAACAAGATAATTGTTCTTTTACTATGTGAATTTTTTGTGGATTAAAATGGTTAATGCAGGAAACTTTAATCAATGGCCACATACAAACTGTGCCTGCAGACTGAGCTTTTTTGAGAGCAACAGTTTTCTCATTATAAAAAATAAATTCTTCCTTATTAAAATGTTTTAGAATAAGTAATTTTCTTCCTTGTTTACTAAAAATGATAAAGTTGTGCATAAAGCATAATACAATGAGAATATATATAGTATTTATGAAAGGTAAATTTGTATCTCTCTTAAGAATTTCTGCAAAATTATGCACATTTGTCTTTTAAAAAATGCCAAGCAACAACATGTTTTAATTATTTTTTTATTATAGTGTTTATGCTAGTTTAGTTTATAATTAAAAGGCATGCAAAAGGAGTGTAGCAGACATTAAAAGAAAAATGTCTTTGGGAACGTGTTATTAGCTATTGACGTCCACAGTTAATGAATGTTATATTGGTTTAGTTTGTGACTAATTAAATAAATGTTTGAGATACTTTCAAATGATGTGATTTTGTAAATAATAAGCAGGCCACAACAAACCTAATATTTTGATACCAATGGAGGTATAAGTTCACCTTCTGACCCTGGTAAGATGATTAATCGCCTTCAATATTTCATTTCTCTTCTATGTACTATGGCTATTTAGTTATTTTTATCAGGCTCTGAACATGCTAAAAGCACTTCAGTTAATTGAATATCATGATGCACTGTTAAGTAAGAAGATTAAGAGTGCAGCAGCAAAGCAGATAGCTTGTGTCCAGTTAGCTTCTTAGCTACATTGGCTTTGACCAGTGACTACTATATGCTGTATTTATGGTAAACCCTACAAGTTACAGGGATTTCAAGACTGTCTCATACATACTCTAGGTACAGGTGGAGTACACCCTATATTTATTAATGATATATCCCCTTTCCCACTTTTTTCCTTCAAGGAAATTTTGCTCATCCATTTAAAAATTTGGCATATGCATAGGCTTTCCAAACTTCTGATGACGTTTTTCTTCGAGGGATTTTTTTTAAATCCAGAAGTTAAATTTGAAACAAGGAACTTGCAGACTGGATCTCATGTTCTAAAGTTACACAAGAGATTATTCTCCATGAAATATAGCAGGTGTCTTAGAAACAGGTAATTTAAATGCCACATGTTCACTTGATTTGTAATCACTGCTAAAACAATGGGCAGGACTCTTTTCCACTACCCCATTTGAAGCTGTGTTGAAAAGTGTGGTACTTAGATAATAAGAATATACAAAAGGAAGCATGACTTCTTCTTCTGAATAATTAGGACAGTGAGACAGTGCTAATGAGAATAGGTTCCTTTCTTCAGGACTATTCTTGGAGGTGGTGGTTGGTTGGTTTGTTTATTTGTTTTTTCCCGGTACATGTTATAAAATGCATGAAAGCCTTGTGAGCCCAGATTTAATTACCAGTGTATTTAATAGGTGTAAAGTGAATTCCAAGGACTGCTTTGCATTCCTCAACAGGCAGTGTCAGTTACTCCATTTGTTTGAATGTACAGATCAATAGATATCAGCTGAAGTTTTTATTTTTGTATTAAATAGAGTGTAACACATTAAAAAGATCAAAACCTGAGTTTCACTTCTATTCAGATCTTCCCATGGTGCAAAATGTAATGTGTAGATGTTTTTCATAGGTATCTTTCTTCAGTTTGTCTCTATAATTCAAGGATCTTGACAGCTAAAAGTAGTACATCTTTCTTTAGAACTCTGTAACAGTAGTCAAATAGAAGCTGAATCTAGCACTTACCATAATTTTTCTGCTGCACAATGTAAGATTTGACAACTTTGCCCATTTTTATGGATTAACAAAAATCACAGCACTAATTTATCTGTCTTCCTTAATTTTGAAGACTTCGTTAAAGACTTTTTTTTTTTCTCAGAAAGGAAAAGATTCTCGAGCTCAGATTTTTCGTATATACTAATTTTTTTTTAAACTCAGGTGATACTACCATCTAACTAACTATGCCTTAATAAAGAAAATTAGTTTATGCTTTTAACAGAAACATGTCTCTTTAAGCCTATTATCACAGTCATGGCCAGATGTATGAATTATAACTGTAACATTCGGTGAGGTATCTTTAGAAATCACAGAAGTTACTTAAAAGATAGGTTACTTAAAAGACGATTCTTCACCATTTTGATATAGTTAACTTTGCACTGCTTCATAAGGGTTTTCTCATGTTGCAGTTTGTACACATGCACAGATGTACCAGAATCAGCCTCTACATCCTAAATTTGAGGCAGTAATAGGTCTTATGATCTGGAGGAATCCAGAAATACACAGTCTTGACTGTTTTGGCCTTCGAGGAATGCAGATTCTACTTTTTCCTTTAAAATTCGGTTTTATATGTCAAATCCAATTAACAAAATTTGTTCAGCTTACAAGAAAAAACAGATGGGAATCCTTCTGTGGCAATAGGCTGGAAAAGACAGGGTGCTGATATTTCCTATTCCTTTTCACATTCCTCTATATAAAATTATTTAGTTAAGATAGGAGTCACATCCTACAGACTCATTTTCTGGAGCCTTCCCCCGATCCTGGCTAGCCCCGAGTGTGATACTATCATCATGCCGCAGCATGATGGGTGGGTTGGAGGAGGTGACAAAACTGACTGTCAGCCTGCCAAAATTATGATGGTTGATGCCATCTCTTGCTAGTGACCTCGTTTGATGAAAGTAACATGTGAATCAAAGGAATGGGGCATAAGACAGAAGACAAATGTAAGCCCACTTATGTTTAATTATGTCATTGGTCTGCAGGCATAATGAAAGGTGAGGAAAGGTTCTTGTCTACTAGTAGAAAGTACACTTCCTTTAGCATGTCTGGCTTTCTATTTTTTCTCCCTGTCTTTTTCTTATTTATTTTTCCCTCAGAACAAAAAAAGCATCACAACTAGATGTTTATGCCTGTATTTCTTAAGTATCCTTACGGGCAGAATTTCTTTAGTAACAGTATGTTACTGCCTAAAATCTGTGACTCATCACGTGAGAAAGCTTTGTCAACTAGGGTAGTGCTCAAAAGTCTCTCCCTCACTTAAATGAATATCCAAAATGAGTCTCTGGACCTAGGGGAATAAAGGAACAACCTCTCCAGAAAGGTGGTCATAAGACCTACCTGGAAGACTCTCAGCCATGGGTTAGGTCAATGGAAGAATTAGGCCTGTAGCCCCTATCGGAAGACCACATAATCTTAAACTATGGCAACTTTGAGTATCCTCAATATCTTAGGGTAAACAATACTGATTTAGAATGTGTAAAATGTCCTTCTCATGTCAGAAGCAACCAATCTAAACAGCAGATCAAGTGTTGGTCAGGTTTAGATCTAGAACCTACTGTTTTGGAACTCAGAATCATTTAAAGTCAGGTGAAAAGCAGACCCCATTAAAAAAAGGATTTATTTTCTGTTTAAAAAAATTACTGAAATAAGTATCTCTTGTTCAGAATGTTTTCAATATATAATCTCATTCTTGGTGCGTGGTGCCTGACCAATGTCCTCTCAACATTCCTCAAGCATATCCTCTTATAGGAGTAAAGGAGGGGAAAAACTTAGAGAAAAAAAATTTTTATTTTGTTTACACTGAAAAATATCTGAAGGTGATCAGTATAGAGTTGGATTTTCATGTTCAGTATCTGTGGGCTTTTGAAGCTTCCCTTTTAATAAAATTGAGAAGTTTAAGAAACAGAAGCAAATGTGATAACTTAAGTGGTGCAGTTGCATTACTTTTTTTACTAAGACTACTTTACTTCTCAATTATTTTTGTTACAAAATTTACATACTTTCTTGAAGAGGGACTGAAGAGTTGAACACATGGCTTAATTTGGATGAAAAAGGACACAGAGATGCAAGGCAGGAGCCTGTGGGGAAGAGCAGAAATAAGCATGGAGGACAAACATCTGTGGTCACTGCTTTCCTATATGCTCCTGTAAGAGAATGATCATTGTTGTGAAAGGAGGAAGAGAGGGTGATACATTTAGAGTGTTTCAGGCCAGTAATGTTAACACCTGTATAATGTTAACAGTTCTCTCTGAGGGAAATGGAAATAGGAATTTGGTTATAAATTGCATCTATTCTGGAAAGTTGAAATTCACTGTGTTATCAAAAGAATGAAAGCTCTCAGAAGTACGTAATGTATTCCTCTAAACCCATCATATTTTCTACATACCCTCAGAGCATCCTCTTCCCACTGCAGTGATGTTAAGCATTATATTTTTTCTAACAAATATTTAAAGCATACCACAACACAAGCTATCTAACCTAGTCAACAACATAGGAACAAACTGAGAACCGAGCACTGCACAAACAGTGGCTTAGCAGAGAAAAAAAAAAAAAAAATCTTTTAAAAAACCTCTTTAAATACAGAGTTAATTTGATGTAGTTGATAAAGCACTGAACTGGGACTTGTCCCAGTTTCAACCAGTTCATCAAACTTTTATGGTTTTCCTCTGTGTATTTTTCTCTACTTAAAGATAGAGTTGTAATTACCGTCTGAGGAGTCTTTCCCTGCCACACATGGATCAACATCAACCTATTTGTTTTCGATTCTAGCATTTTTTGTGCATTTGCAGTTGTGATGAATGCCAAATTGGTTGTTTGGATGGGGAAACCTCTGGTGGAGGGACAAAAATTATTATTATTTTTAATCCATTACTAATAGTACTTTTAAGGCAAATTAACACCCCAGTTCACTCTGATGACATAGTGCATTACAAAAAACAAATGTTAGGCAAACATTCATTTTTCATGTAAGTAGAATGGTTCAAAAAAGTAGTGCCTAACACGATTAACTTCTTCAGAGTGCTGTATTGGCTTCTACTTTCTTTTCTCATCTTCTTTTGAAAGAGAGCACTGAGGATATTTCACCGCAGCTATCTAGTGGGTTGTATCCTAAGCTCCAATACAGAACCTGGCTTCAGTTCTGACATTTGACAAAAATGGGTTCATATCCACAGCTCCCACTCTTCTGCAGTACTAGGCTGACGTTTTGTAAAGGTGGAAAGAACTATTCTTAACATCTCCTATTGAATAGGATATATAGCTGCACAGATTATAGATCAAAGATTAACTGAAACACAAAAAAAGAGGTACAGCAAGAGCAAGTGTTAGTTCTGTGCTTCCGTCATTTGGGAAGGGCAGTGCAGGGTGGTAGTTTCTACTGTAAAGGCAGGAAATATTATACAAATAATTTCATTTCAACTTACTGGATAAAATATGTGAAACTTATAGGAGTGAAAATCAAAAGGAAAACGTCTTGAATAAACCTGTCCTGTATAGTACTGATGGCCTGTTTAACCTGCACTTCATGAAGGTCTGTTGTTAATGTTTGGATTTGATTTGGAAACTCATGTGATTCAGTGACAAAAAGTAGAAGAGTAATGACTCTATGAGCGAGTCAGGCTCCACTTCTTGCTTCACCTGGACCTCTCATTTACAAATATAACATTGATTATACTTCTGCTAATGTGACAGCTTTAAGGGAAGCTGTAGAAGCTAGTATTTCACCATTAAGAGTCACTCCCATTTAACAGTGGGATAGGTTTAAAGAGAAGAGCATTTCACAGCAAAAAAAGCCTTTTATTGATTTGGCTGACTTACTACTTTCACTTTATATTTGCAGGAAGGGTTTTACCTACGTTCAGGTAATGCTGTGAAGAATCCATGCTCCTTTTTTACTTAGATTTTCAGGGCAATGTGAATGACAAGCTGTTCTTCCATTTGCAAATTTCAAATTAATAGATTATTATTAACACATACTCTCCTAATTAAAAATAGTTCTTCTAATTCTGACCCTTCTATCCTGTTTATAGGAAAATCCTACAACATCCACTGAAGACCTGCCAACCACAACAATATTTTTAAAGTTAACAGATTTCTTTTCATTTTAGTTGCCTGCCTCTTTAACCTCAATCCTCCAACCTCTCCACAAAAGCATCTTTCTTTACTTTTAAAATTACCTCTACACAGCTGTCACATAATTTAAGGAAAAGGTTAGCTTAACTTTCTCTAACACAATGTACTGAAATTAGCTTGCACCCATGTGAAATACCAGTCTGTCTCCTGCGTCCCCACATAACTCTGGAGTGATTCTCATAGACATACAACAGCTGTGCAAGACAGTTACACTAGTGATTATTCTACTTGACACCAGCTATCATGCTCTTTGATTCTGGGTCTGCTGAGATATGGGTGTATGGCTAACTTTAAAAAAGGTAAATTCCTTCACTGAAGTTGTGAGCGGAAACAAAATTAATTTCATAGAATCATGCAATAGTTCGGGTTGGAAGGGACCTTTAAACGTCATGTAGTCCAAACCCCCTGCAATGAGCAGGGACATCTTCAACTAGACCAGGTTGCTCAGAGCCCTGTCCAACCTGACCTGGAATGTTTCCAGGGATGGGGCAGCTACCACCTCTCTGGGCAAGCTGTGCCAGTGTTCCACCACCCTCATTGTAAAAAATTTCTTCCTTCTATCTAGTCTGAATCTACCTTCTTTTAGTTTAAAATCATTACCCCTTGTCCTATTGCAACAGGCCGTGCTAAAAAGTCTGTCCCCGTCTTTCGCCAGGGGAGGTTTAGGTTGGATATTACGAAAAATTTCCTCACTGAGAGGGTGGTCAAGCATTGGAACAGGCTGCCCAAGGAGGTGGTGGAGTTGCCATCTCTGGAAGTGTTCAAAAAACGTGTGGATGTGGCGCTTCAGGACATGGTTTAGGGAACATGGTGGCGCTGGATTAATGGTTGGACTTGATGATCTTGAAGGTCCTTTCCAACCTAGTGATTCTGTGATTCTGTGATTCTTATAAGCCCCTTTTAAGCACTGGAAGGCTGCAACAAGGTCTCCCCAGAGCCTTCTCTTCTCCAGGCTGAACAATCCCAAGTCTCTCAGCCTGTCCTCATAGGAGAGGTGTTCCATCTCACTGATCATTTTTATGGCCCTCCTCTGGACCCACTCCAACAGGGCAATGTCTTTCCTGTGCTGACAGCTTCAGAGCTGGATGCAGTACTCTTGGTGGGGTTTCACCAGAGTGGAGTAGGGCGGCAGAATCACAGCCCCAACCTGCTGGCCATGCTTTTTTGAGTGCAGTCCAGGACATGGTTGGCCTTCTGGGCTGTGAGCGCACATTGCTGGCTCACATCTAGCTTTTCATCTACCAACACCTCCAAGTCCTTCTCAGCAGGGCTGCTCTCAATCCCTTCATCCCCCAGCCTGTATTGATACTGGGGTTGCCCCAACCCATGTGCAGGACCCTGCATTTGACCTTGTTGAACATCATGATGGTCACACAGGTCCATTCCTCGAGCTTGCCCAGGTGCCTCTGGATAGCATCCCATCCCTCAGGTGCATGAACAACACCACTCATCTTGGTGTCGTCCACAAACTTGCTGACGATGCACCTGATCCCACTGTCTATGTCACTGATGAACATATTAAACAGTAGTGGTCACAATACAGACCCCTGAGGGACACCATTTGTCATCGATCTCCATCTGGACATTGAGCTATTGGCCTCTACCCTATGGGTGCTACCATCCAACCAATTCCTCATCCACTTAACAGTCCACCCATCAAATCCATGCCTCTCCAATTTAGAGAGAAGTATCTTGTGGGGGACCATGTCAAAGGCCTTACAGTATTCCAGATAGATTACATCTGTAGTCCAGATAGATGACATCTGTCTTTGACATTCCGAATTTGATGGAATTATTTCTCTGTTTGAAGTTCACTGTGTCCATAAGTCTCTGGAAGTCTGTGTCTTATGTGTTAGGAGTTATACTTGAATATTCTTAGGCTCCAAAGTTTTGTGGGATGGAGATAAACCTAGATAAAGAGATTCCAAAGGTGATGTAGTATGTTTGGTGGTAAGATACAATAAAATATTGGTTTTTTTAATATCATTAATGCTTGAAGTCTACTTCTATTTAAGGAGGAAAAAAATGCACAGAACAGCTGAAGAGTTTAAAACAGTGCTTAAAATATGGTGCTTTTTTTCCCCTCCTGTATTAGAATTTGCTAATATATCTAATATCATCTCAGGGTTAAGCTTGTTTTTGGAACAATGAAAGATTTAACAGTGTAGGAAAAAAGATTTATTTAGTATTTAAAAGCTCAATCAGTGCTGTAAAAGCTGGAAAGAAGCCATTTCCCTTCTGTTATAGAGTTAGCTTGGTTATGGCTCTTACTGCTACAAAACTGCCATTTCTTATTCAGATAAAATATGACTTTTTTTCTCCCCCTAATCATTAATCAAAAGCACTAGTGAGTTTGTGATTAAGCAGTTTATGAAAAGCAGTAAATTTTATCAGGGAAAGCAAAAGATTTATGTCTCCCTTTAAAATTATAGTTTTTCCAGAGTTATAAAACAGCAGACCAGTAGTCAGTTTTCCTTCAGATTAAATCCTGGAAAAAATGTTATTAGTTACAACTTTCCTGTTTATTCATACATGACTCTTTGGTCTTTAGCAGAGATCCCCTGTTTTTAAGGGGATCTGACTGATGGAGGTGGCCTAGAAGTAAAGCACTGTGAGCTCTACATAACCCCATTCTTCTGCTTCCTTCTATGTGCATGTGTGTGAGCGCGGAGGACATCATTTATTCATACCTCTAGTTACCCTGGTCTTTTGTATCCTCAACCCATGCATATTGTGAGAAAGATGTTCTGTCAGTAGTTTAGCAAAAATTCCCCCCATTTTCACCCCCAACGTAGTGTCCACCCAAAAAACCCATGAATATAGTAATAGTTATTCATTTTTACTTGTACATTAATCCAAAATTCCTTTCTTCCTCATTCCTATTTGGCAAAATATCTCTTAAATATTCTGATTTCCCTCTTCAGCTCCTCCACAACCACTAAACATTATATCCTTCCTTAGGTGTTTTGTCTTGATTCCTACCATGCCCAAACCAAAGAATCCTGAGATCCAGTGTCACTTTATTGTAAGACCACTAGACTTCTCTTGCTTCTTCAGTCAGTGGCCCAGCACTGTGTCCTGCTTAAAATCTCGCTAGATTTCATAGCAGGTCTCCTTCATCTGCTTCCTGACTCCAATGTATTTTCTATTAAGCTTCTATAATCTCTTTTCTATTGCTCTGCCAAATCTGTCATAGAGAAAGCAGCCTGTACAAGCTGATAGTGATGTTTTTTGAGATCCTCAATTGTGGTCTATTAGCGAGTAGAGGCAACTTCTAATGGTCAATGCAGCTTCTTGCACCATTAATGTACAAAGCAAATCACAGCCAGGGCTCTTCAGCTAAGTGTTTGGAGAAGAACTTTGTTTAGACCAAGCAAGGGATGGCAGTGGTTCACCAGATATGTTTTTTTTCTGCTTATTGACCAAAAATAGTTAGTGGGTCATGAGTTGAAGAGTCCTGCTATTTACCAGTACACGCATTGAACAGTTTTGAAGGTAACACCAAAGCACCAGTAAAAGACTGGGTTTTGTAGCTTCATGCATCCTTTTCATACCAGTAAATTAGAAGTGCTGTACTCTTTGCTAAGAGCTAAGTACTAGACCTAAAGGGCTTTCATTGCTTATCTCCCTTTAAAGACAATAAATACTGACTGACTACATAAGGCACACAAATACCTCTTGTGAATGTAATCCAGAATGCTTACAGACCAGGTCTGGTGAATTTACAACTGAATGCTATGGATTCAGAGCTTCCTGCTGCAGTCTCTACTCTCCTGCTAGATAATACTTAAAACTGTTCATGTATTAATTTATTCTAGCAGAAAATGTGGTATGAGAAGCGGCCTCAGGTTATCAGGTCTTGTTTCCCTCTTACAGTTGATAGATATGTATTACAGTCTTCAGAAAATTAATCAAATTTAATCTTAGTCAAACCTTTGGCTACCACTCTCCCATCCGAAGGTTGTTCTGAAAATGTGAGTAGTCTGTAGTTAAATTACTGATTTGTCCTGCCATTTCTCACAAATAACCAAGCTCTGCTTTCAGCACTACTCCTGCTTTAGTGGTGCCCTCAAGTACAAGTGATGGGGAAATTGTCAGGTAATTGCACCACTGTCAGCTGGACAAAAGTGTGATTTTTTTCATATGGTCTCATCTGTATTGGTTTTGAAGGACCAAAGGAGGTAAAAACAGTGACAAATATTTTCTAAGTGTGCAGGTATGATCCTGGACTCACAGGAGGAGCAGACTGCTTGGTAAGATAATGTCATGTCTTTACAGTTCCTTTTAACATAGACTGAAAATTATATTTTGCTATTTCTAAATGCAATAGGTAGTTCATACTAAATACGCAAACATTTTAATAAGATGTTTCTTTAAGTATTTATTTTTGGATGGGAGCAAGTAGATTTTGCTGTATTGCTCTATAGCGCAATAGCATGTGATAAATATGTCCTATAGGATGAGCTACACAGAAGAGTTTATTCATTCCCATTGGATTCAGTAGCCTAACCACATGCAAAACTAAAAATGGTTCTGAGGTGCTTAGTGCCTACAGAATCTGCCAAGAAACCAGATGTCGCTGCTAGAAAAATACAATAACCTCAGCCACCTACTATGCTTTAGTCTTTGATAAATAGAAGGCTCCAAATGATCAGTCACTTTCTTGCCAACTCTTTGTGTTGTATTAATTGTTTCTTAATCCTACTGTGTATTTTATTTGCTCTGTTTTTTATGTTGATTTACTCTTTGTCACACCTTGTCCAATGAGTTTGAAAATTACAATTTGGGAAAGGATTCCTTGGACAATAAGCACTGTGTTTAAAAACTCTGACTTGATATGGTTTGTTTTACTTATGCAACCCAACAAAGATTCTTCCAACTTGGTTTGGTAGTCAGAAAAACAATTATGTTCAAATAAGGAGATTGTTTTGCAAGTATACAGTGACAGAAGTATTCTAGGCAGATGTTTTTGCCTTGAGATATATTTATTTTTGAAATGCAGGTTTCAGGAATGCAAATCACTTTTTTAGACTGCTACAGGTTCTTTAAGAGCAGATATTATCCTTCAGTTTTCCATGTTAATATAATTTTGTGCAACTTACAGATATTTTGTTCTTCTCTGTTGTACTACATATGTTGTTGATCTGTGGACAGTGTCTGATGAGAAGTATGTTTTGAATGCTAACGGTTAAAGCCTGCTGTTGTAGCATGGAAACAGTCTAGGAACAATAGTTCTCAGGTCATATGGGAAGCCTGTATGTATGCATATATTTTCTTTCAAAATAACCCTACTCCAGTTTTTGGCTAAATGCTAGATTTCTCAGAAGAGTATCATAATGCTGTTAACAGATGATCCCTTATAAAGAAAGGACCACTGGTATACAGATTTACTTATTTTTTTCTTTTAGTTATGAACTTCAAGGAAGAGAAAGGAAAACTTTGCATTTCATATAAACAAAATGTATTACACAGGAATGATTTTTGCAACATTCTTCATAAATTTGTCTTTATTTTTATCCCTGTGTTTGGTTCTCCTCAGCATTTGTGAGACCCTGTTATCACAGTATCTGAGTACATGCCAATCTTGTAACATGTTTATTCTCATTTCTTTGCTATGTCTTAAAGCAGTACCACTGGGGAACTGAGTACAGAGACTGATTCATCCTAACTATCTGGAGGGGGACCAACAGACCTCCTGAGGGGAGTTTAGGTTCATTTATGCCTTTCATATGCTAAGGGATCAGGACAACTAAATTTTTGAGTTGGGCAATTCAGATGATTGCCAGTAGATGAAGTTACTTGACATGGTCTCTTAGAGGTCTTGTAGCAAAGCCACAAGAATGTAAATATCAAGAGCTCTTCTCTAACAGATGGGTAAATTTTGTTCAGTGATGCATGTTAAGTCTGTAAGTCATCATAGCACAGAAGGTGTGATACTGCAGTAGTACCCAGGGATGAGAGTGTCCTATATTTCCTTCCCATCTTGGAAGATGCACAGCTTTTCTGTGTTCTGGACTGAGTCACCAAGTCCTGCTCTTAGCATAATTTGTTGTTTAGAGTTCTCTTGCACCATCTTTATATGCCTTTTCCTTGCTGTATAGTGGAAGACCATGGCTGATGTTCAATATTTTGTTTGTTTACCTCTGCAAAGGTAATTCAAAGAATAATACGGGGGGGTGCTGGGTTTGAGGCTTTTTGTTGTTTTTCCTGTACTCTCACTTGGGAAAAGAAGGACCATGAGTGTAGACAGGAAAACTTCTATAATGGTTGCTGACTTTGGACACTAGATTAACGAATTGATGTGCTCCAGGTACCAGACATAGTTACTGGATACATGTAATAAGAATGGGGGGCAAATGTTGGGTCTTGGTCTATCAGAAATGTTAAAATTGAATTTTGCTTCTTGAAGGAAGAGGATCTACTCCATGTTGTCATGGCGAGGCTGTGAGCTGGGGTGAGAGCACACTAGATGGTTGACTTTGCTGCTTCTGCACTGTGGACATATGGAAGGGTTGAGGTAACTGCTGGGAGATGATCTCCCCTCACTCAGTAGCTGACATACATCTTTATTCCTCAGATGCAGAAGTCAGGACAGCTTAGTCTAGCAAGCGTAGCTGGCAGGGTCATGCTGTCTTAGATGACTACCTGTTTTGCTTATGTAGCTCTCAATTAGGTGTCTTAGATTTCAAAAATGTAGTTGTCTGTGACTTGAGCTAAAAATATTCCCCCTAGTGTCCGTGCATGTTATGTCACTTCTCATTTGACCAGCTATTCAGAAGGCATCATGTCTGTTAACAGACCCATACTTCCTAACATCAATGTGCCAAAAACATACGTGAAGCTCAAAAATAAGCTAAAATACAGAGTTCAGTTTATGATCCAACATATATAAAAGATGTTATATTTTTACGGGAGGTACAAGTAGTTATTCTTCAGTTATAACTTCAGAAATATACTCCACAACTCTGAATAGACAAATTAGATATGGTCTTTGCTAAGAAGAGTTAATGGTATAAAACTTAGGCACAAAGAAGGCAGGATATTTTCATAAATTCAAGAAATATGTGCATATGTGGAAAAATTAATGAAGTGTTCTCACTTGAAATAGGATTTTAACAGAGACTTAGTTGAAGAAAATAGGCTATGTTCTATGCATGGGTTGAACATGGCATAAATGATTAAAAGGGGAAAAGAAATAGCAATTAAATAAGCTATTGAAAATGAGACCACAAAGACTGGAAGAACCAAGAAGCTATTTGGATGTTTAGTACAAAAAATCCAAAATGAGAGCACAATTTCCACAGAATTTTGAAGGTAAAAATTTTGATATATTTACATATTATGAAGTGAGAATTTTCTATAGAGCACATGACAATTATACTGTCCTAATGGCTGCACCTTAGGACGAACAGATAAATATTACAGTCATGACGAATTCAGATGCCCGAAACTTTAGTGGTGAGAAGAGGGAGAAGTTTCTTATGCCACCTGCTTATAGTGGCACCTTAATCCTGGAATATGTCTTAATCTTAAAGACTGTCTCTCCATTTCTGCTATGTTTTAGAGCCTTAATGAGTGGGTCCTCCTTCTGTTTTGGGGTTTGTTTAATTGTTCCGCAAACGTCTTCCTGAGAATAAAAACAAATTAAAGAAGCAGAAGACTTCTTTATTTCTCTATGGATTGTGCTTCATTCAATGAAACCATAAACTTTTGCAGGATTTGCATCCTTGTATTAGCGTGATCTCTGTTCTCTGTAGTTTCCTCTCACACTGTTTTTACTGATGAAAAGTATGCCTGTGTGTATATGCTTTTAATGCTTTGCAATAATCCCACCGGATTTGTGAATCATAGACTGTACTGTCTCTGATGAGAATCTGTATTTGGATAGGAACATAGTCTTGCAGTCCCTCAGGATAAGAATTTTTATAGGATTTCTTCATAATACATGTGTTTATTCAAAAGAAAAAGTTTTAAATTACTTGAAAGAGATATTGAGAAGTAAATCATTAAACAAGATACATAGTTTTCTAGAGAAACTGACAATAAGCAGAGGGAAAAAATTGCTGCATCTTTGAAAGCAAGCTAGTGGAGCAGTTACTGAGCCATAAACAAAAGGAGTCTCAAATATATTGAGTTCTTAAACAAAGCATATTTCAAAAATACTAAATGCAATTTTCAATGATGCAATCAATCATTCAAATTATATCTATTATGAAGGAAACAAAGTCGTTGTCTTCAAATCTGTGCAGGGTGAAAGATTTCAAAGAATAAATCCTAGTGGATTTGTGTTTCTGCAACATTTATTTTATATTTTCACCATTTACTGGTTTAGAACATTTTCAATACTCCTCAGTTTATAGAAGGTTCACAAGAGGTTAATGGGAGTTCTTACTAGAAGAACCCATTTAAGAATGGATGAATTCTTACCCACTGTCCTGAGACAGAATAGGAGTTAAAATGAGAGCACCACATCATTAAGTCTGTCCTTGTCAAGTCCATTTTATTTATTGTTAAGGCCACTTGTCACATAAATAAGCTTTTACATGGCATTATATTACATCTAGCATATATAAAGAGTACTATATTTGCAATGGTTTCTATCTCCCAGCTATGCAATGCGATAAAATGCCACTGCTTTTATGCTGAATTTCTTGTCTTTTTGAATGAACTTGGATGGTGATATGGCTTTGTTCAGTTTCACACTAGACATTTTTTTGAATGGGGAACAATGAAAAATGATGAATTTGGAATACGTATCTTGTAAAACTCTTTCTTACAACTGTGCCAAAAATTTGAGAGACAAAGGCTAGCACTCTTTCGTCTGCAGCTTACCCCTGGGGGCATGCAGACTTCCAAGTGTGTATGGGCAGTACAAACCTGCAGGAGCTTGTAATGGCACAGGGTCAGAATTAAGCTGTAATGAAGCAGTGTATAAGGGAAAGCAGGCTCTGAAAAAGCAGCTCTGTGCTACCGCTCTGTGCTTTCAGGGCTGGGGAGGGCGGGGGGCGGCTGCTCTGGGACCCTGTGCAGTCCTGCACAGCTATACATGTGTTGCGCGGCGGGAGGTGGTGCTGAAGGACACGCAGCGCATCTGAGGTTTGTGAGCGCTTTAAAGCTTCTGCCGTGTCCGTTGGTTTCCATGGCTGCTGCTCACACCAGCTTCAAGAGCAGGAGTTTTAATACAGAGAGAGTGAAAGCTTCAGCTTTAACTGGCGTTTAGATGGGCAAAATACCTCTGGGGCAGCAATTTAAGGGACCCAGGATAATGTTTCTAGAACAGCAGTGTGTCCAGTTTGAAGTTACGGTGAAAGCGTAGCAGGAATGAATATTATAATTCTTGCTATATATATACATATATATATTATAATCCTCCTCAAGGAAAGGAATTGAATTAGAGCTAGTGGGGAATTTTCCACTGGAAATGCTTTTTTCCTTCAGAACATGTTGCTTCAACAAAACTAAACATTTCCTGGAAAAGCACATACACAATCTGACAGGAAACACTCTTTAGGTGAAGGAAGAATTTTTTCATCAAGAAAAGAGCAGGAGAGAGACTGATTT
>NW_010511087.1:0-974 GCF_000687285.1 Phaethon lepturus | reverse complement strand
TATTTTTATTTATTTATATTTTTTAAAATGTTGCTTGTGTTTATGATGTGGATTAAGTTTGTATTTAATCTTGATTTATAACATGTATAAAAGTAGTGAGGGCTACACAAGGAAGCCAGACAGTTGAAAGTAGAATCAATCCATTCTATGGACAATCATTCATCTCATTTTTCTGTCAGTGAGATTTGGGGGCAACTCCGAACTATGTTATGCAGAAACATGATTCTTTATACCCACAGACACCCCTTGAATCTTAACTGCTCATCTGTTGGTTATTGTAAGGTAGCTGCAGATTTTTCACATTTTTCTAAAAGTAGGAGCTCCTGCTACAATAAAAGAAATATTTAAAACTTTCAAAGTACGGTCTAACTATTTAGTATAAATATCAGAACTGGATTGCAAAGAGTTTATGTCAGCAATAATTCAGTATTTTTTCAAATGGGTTAATCTCCTTGAACTATGATACAAAAATTTTAAGAAAAGTACCCTCAATATAGAACTATGTTGATTAAGAGAGCGGTGGTAGCAGTTCCCGTGGGAAATGTGTGTCAGCTGACCATCAGACATGCTCACGGACAAGGTGGTTATTACTTTATATAATTCTTTTCTCCACAAGTTTAAAAATTGTTCATGCATACTATTCCATTTTCTCATGCTGAGCAATAATTATTTTTTCTAAAGACATCACTCACTGAGAAATTAATAGTAGTCCTACATGCAATCCTTTACAGGTAACTGCTCTAGGTCTTTCATCTGTGAGCTTCAGTAATTTCTTGGAGAGTTGTTCTTTGTTCTGCTTATAAATAGTGTTGTGTTTGCCAATATAAGCATAAAAGAGTCCAAATCTGAGGGGAAAAAAAAAAATAGTATCTCAGAATCACAGAATCATTAAGGTTGGAAAGGACCTTCAAGATCATCAAGTCCAACTGTTAACCCAACAGTTAACCACCATGTCCCCTAAACCATGTCCCGAA
>NW_010511086.1:0-33138 GCF_000687285.1 Phaethon lepturus | reverse complement strand
CCTGCCCGGGGCGGCGGGGGAAGAAGGGGCGACCCCGGCGCCGCCCCGAGCACAGCCCCGGGCTCTGCCCTCCGCTCCTGCGCCGGGGCGAGGGTGTGGGGGGTGTGAGGGTGTCCGCTGGGGATGGCCGTCTGCCGTGAGTTATACCCGGCTCGCAAGGGATGAGGAATCTTTCGTGGACCGGGAGGAGCACGAGGCTGTCTGGAGACTGAAGATGATAGAATCACAGAATCGTAGAATGGTTTGGGTTGGAAGGGACCTTTTAAGGTCACCTAGTCCAACCCTCCTGCAATCAGCAGGGACATCTTCAACAAGATCAGGGTGCTCAGAGCCCCGTCCAACCTGGCCTGGAATGTTTCCAGGGATGGGGCATCTACCACCTCGCTAGGCAACCTGTGCCAGTGTTTCACCACCCTCACTGTGAAAAATCTCATCCTTAGACCTAGTCTAAATCTACCCTCTTTTAGTTTAAAACCATTACCCCTTGTACTGTCACAACAGGCCCTGCTAAAAAGTTTGTCCCCATCCTTCTTATAAGCCCCCTTGAAGTACTGGAAGGCTGCAATGAGGTCTCCCCGGAGCCTTGTTTACTCCAGGCTGAACAACCCCAACTCTCTCAGCCTGTCCTCACAGGAGAGGGGTTCCATCCCTCTGGCCATTTTTGTGGCCTTCCTCTGGACCCGCTCCAACAGGTCCGTGTCTTTCCTGTGCTGAGGGCTCCAGAGCTGGACGCAGGACTCCAGGTGTGGTCTCACCAGGGAGGAATAGAGGGGCAGAAGTAAGTGGACATCTTCTACTTACCTGTCCCTTTGCAACACATCCACCCCATCTCTACTACCTCCCCTATCACAATAGCTTTATCATTCCAACCTACTCACTGCAAACACCCCATATCCTCCAGCTCATACCACTGCTCCCCAAATCCCTACCTTCTCTCTTCCTGTAATCCCCCCATGTCCTTACCCCTTCCACACCCTCACGTTCCCATCACACCACTTCCACCACTGATTAACAACACAAATCACAGATACCCTGGAGCAACTATTGCACACTGAATGCTTTTTGAAAGTTCTTCTCTGCTACAGATTTTCAATACCTTCAGTTTGTGGCAGCATTCAAGATGACCCACTGCTGGTTGACTGCCACCACCCCATGTGCTGGTCAGGGGGGCCAGTGCCTGGGAACAGCTGGATGAATTACATCTGAGCGGGATGGGGAGATACCAAGGGCCCTTGGTGAGGCCACCAACCTGCACGCATTGGCTTGCCATCGGTGGGCTATCCTCTGTGGTTTCTCCAGCAGGGAGCACACAGGCCTGGCACATTTTGTGCTGGAACTCCAGTAAAATCCTGGGGACAATCCCTGTGACAGGGAGAGATGGGAGCACCAGGCGTGCTGCACAAAGCCCTACACTCCGAGGTGTTTGACTTAGGAGTTACAGCATTATACTCTATCCATTTCTGCATCGTGTGAACAGGAGGCTCCAAAATGCCTCCCCCCACCTGTTCCCTGAGGCAGGGGCTCATTGCCTCTCACAAAGACATCTGAGGGCTTTAGAGCAGAGACTGAGAAGTCCCTGAATGCCACGGGTAGGAATCATTTAGCTTGCACATAACCTGAGCATTAGTGATCCTGATGCTTGTCAGGCTCAGGCGTCCGTCACTCTGGCTCTGTTCACCCAGTTGCTCAGCCAGTTTGAGTTCAGTTTTGGAAAGTGGCTGCCCTCCGGCAAAGCTCAAGGGAGCAAATTCAGGCAAACCGCTCTTATAGAAATAGTTCCATGATGGTTATAAGTGTCTGAAGAGAGCAAGCCCTGGCTGGTCTGGCCTACTGAGATGCTCCTGCCTCCCCTCCTATCTCTGCCCTAGCATGGGAGAAAAGGCATCTTTGCCTTTGCTTAGGCTTGGGTGTTTCTTTCCCTCCACTCATGGCTTGCAGAGAGAGATCAGTGCTGACAGGGAGCTCTCTTGCACAGTTGCTATGGTGCTGTGGGCTCCTACTGCCTACATGTTGCCTTTCCAGATCTGTCAAGGGACAATGGTTACTGCAAATGTGGCTGTGACACAAGTCAGTGGTGCTTGGTCACGGGCTCTGCTGAACTGTGCACCAAGGTCTTGGGTTAGAGACCTACCAGTCAAACGAGAGAACATTAAATACTTGAAGACATTTTAAAAGCGGACACCTGGCACCTACTTACTGCCCTGCTTTTTTTGTGCAAGCAGTTAGCCATGACTAGGAGCCCTGCAGTTGTCAGCTATACCTCAGTGCAATTTTATACAAAGGAATGTTCACAACGTCCCGTTCCTGTGAACGCAGTCAAAACGGCAGGCTGTTCCTTTGCTCAGAAATGTAGCTTTGTTCTCGCCGCTTAGCTATTCTCTTAAGCATCAAGAGACAAGTCCAACATCCACTGAAGGTGATGGAAAGACATGGTTGGTTTTCAATGGGAGTTAGATCAGTGTTCAGGTAATACACAATTCAGTAAGGCAGGCTTTAACTGCTTCTCTTATTAGTAATATAAACATTTGTTTACTCAACAGAGAGATTTAATCTTTATTTTTAAATGATTTCCAAGTTCAGAAAAGATTTAAACTGTGTGCCCAACCAAGAGTTTGTATCTTTGATTGCAGGAAATTGCAATCCAGAAACTTACAGATTGCCCAGAAACTTACTGTGACAAAAAGTATGAAATAGTGGGTTTCAGCAGATCCTCCTAACAGAGGCAATAATTAACTTGTGAACATCACACAAGGAGAAATCCATCCATTTTTTTGGAGATTGCCTTCCACCGCTTGTACACAATGTTCAGCCTCTTCCAACAAGTGTCATAGAAAGACTCCAAATGTTACTCCCACTGATCTAATGGGGTCAGCCAGAAAACACAACAACACCTGGGCAAAGCATATACCAGGCTACCTACCTTTCAGACCCTCCCTGCCCCGTGAGGTGGATGTGGAAAAGTTACCTGCTCTGGGCTTAAACTCTTGGATGTGCTCAGGAGGAATAATTGAGTTTTTCCCTTCTGAAACAGGTCTCTGCCCTCCCCAAGTAAAGCTGACAAGCTAGACAGCATCACCCCTCAGCCCACCAGTTGACCCACACTGTGCCACGACTTCGTCTCGATTCTTGGATTCTGTGAAGTTTTTCGAAGTAGACTGCTATTAGTAATGACACCTACAAAGGCCCTCTTGTTTCTTGTTGCTTTTTTCAGGGTATCTTTGCTGCATAGTTGATTTGAGAGACTAGCAGTCACATCTGACACACAGATGAGCCAGGCAGGAGCCCATGAGCGATCCGATTACAAAAAGGCACCTTTCCTGATGCTGTGCTTCTCGCTCCGTATCACAAGGGCTTATCGGGCTTTGTGCTGCAGGGAGCTAAGATCGTCACTCAGAAAATAGTGAAAGAAATGGAATTGGCTGTGAACAGACTGTTGTTTGTCCTTCTGAAACTATAGGAAGGCACTGGGAGACTATTAGCACTTGAGCAGCTTCACTGCAAGGAGAGGTAAAGTGCTCCGACTTGGTGGAAGAGTCTGTATGGATATATATATGCATACACTGTTTTTTATTCCAAGCCTGGCCAGGTAGCCTTAGCTTAAAGTACTTAAGAGACAAAATTCGGTGAAGAGCCTGGGTTAACTGTGAGGTGAGAATGTACCCTCAGATCTCTCTCTTCTATTTGTCAGATTGTTGGATATTTTTGAATGTGATGAGTAAAGTTTCTCTGTTTCCTATGGTGTTTTTTCTTTTTCCTGTTTTTCTACTGTTCTTTACAGGCAACACAGGGTGATTTGCAGGTTTTCTTCTCTATTGCTAATAGAGTTTTTTCACAAAACCTGCCAATTTGGCTAGAGCTGGGCTGAAAGAATAGTCTTTTTCTGATAGCCTGCCTTACTCAGCTACTCAGGTGGGATGCCAGCTGCTCAGGAAATGAGATGAGCTCTTGCTCCTCCCCTTAGTGATTTAGTACAGGTCTGGCAAGAGAAGAAGTAGCAGGAAAGCTTTTTTTTTTCCTGAGGGTGATAGGGAGGACTACCATGAGACTGTAAAAATAAGGACTACCTTTTATCTGTTCTGCAGTGCTTGGCCTGTGATTTAAGAGAAGAGTGGTCCTATGCTGCAGCTGAATTTCCTTGGCTTGGAAAGGAAGAATGTGTCCTGTAGCTGGAGGTAAGAAAGTAAAAAGCCAAGGTAGGAGTGAGGTTGAGTGTGGTGGGGGATTGATGGGGGAAGGAGATGGCCCAAATGGAAGTGGGGATGGGTATGTTTAGAGGTGGACCAGAAGGGGGTGGCAGAGCTGACAGCAGGGAGACCGTGAATGGCCCAGTTGCTTTACTTCCTGCTTTTGGAAGAGCTGGCTGTAGTAAATGTTGCATGCGCATCGGAAGTAGGGCGTGGGAGATTCCAAAGGCTGACCAAACATGTTGCTCTGTAACAGAAACAGTCATCTCCTTCCATGTGGGCAACCCAGCTGTGCTTTGTGTATCTCAGCTCATTAGTTATTTTCTCTGTTGGAGTTCTGGTACTTGTTCTGTCCTTCCCTTGTATGCTCGATGCTTGCCAAATAGATGTTCTTGGGGCCTGTTGTCACCTTACTATTTGAAGCTCTCATCTCTTTACCTGTTGCTCTGCACAGGAAGTTAAAAGTCTTTGTTCTTATTCTGAGGACCCCACTATGTTCTGCTGCCCCAAATCCCTGCTGGTCACAGCTTTTTCCTTGCGCACTCCTGTTTTTGTGCCTTCCCTGTGAATACGATGCCTTTCCAACCTCCTGTACCCTGCTCCCTAGGGAAAGGGAATCTTTTCATGGAGCCATTAAAGAAGTGAGCTAAATTTAATAATATAATAATAATAAAGAAGTAAATTTGGTAGAATTGTGATGATATGTATGTGCTTGAACTTAGTGACTGGCTGGTTACTAATTTGCTGGCTCTTCTTGTTTATTTTGTTACTTTTAGTTGGTGTGTAACAATTAAGATTAGGTACCATTTCCCCAGGTGAGATAAGTAGCAGCAAAACTCAGTTATGCCCCATGATAATTCATTTACTTGTGTGTGTGTCCCCCCTCCCAAAAGACAGCCGCAGGGAGCAGAGGAAATCTTCACTTTTGCAAGACAGCTGAGGTCCAGACTGTTTCATTGATGCAGCTGTAAGTTATCAGACTTGGTGACAGACTCCTGGGTCTAGTTGTTTGTGGCTTCTACTGTAGTTGTTTCCTTCAGGAGGACCCCTGGCTCACCATCTAAAGGTGAGGGCTGAAGGGTATCTGTATCTCCTTGACTTTCAAAACTTGGGCAGTCCTTTTCAGTCTGTTTACCTGTAGTTTGGTGAGCAGTTGCTAGAAAAAATGTGATGTGTTGTGGCACTTTGTTCAGTTCCTCTTCCCTAACCTAGAACAAAACAACAAAATCCCTCAACACTTTGTAATGAGGGGTGGAAGTAGATGTGTGTCAAACACATGCAGCAGTTCTTTCTATCTTTCTACTCAAATGTGATCAGAACGTTACTCCAGGTAGCACTGAATTTAGTCAATTTATTCTGATGTCCATGGAAGATGCGTCTTTTGCTACAGGTGAGGAAAAAAAAGACTGCTTCAGAAGTTTTGTCTTATGCATATTTTTAGAGTAATCTTCCAGGCTTTTGGCAAAAGTAAACTTGGGCTTCCAACATCTATGAGATTAATGTAGCTGTGCTGCCATTAATCAGGTTTTGGTAGTAGGTTGTACATAAACTGTCTGCATTAGCTTGATTTTATAAAAAAGTAGAGGGTTTTAGGTGATAAAGCAAACACTGGAAAAATACACAGCAGAATTAGATGACCTGTTTTATCACTTCAGCAGAAGTCTTCATGTCCTCCACTGTAAAATCACCCACTTCCTTGTTTCCAGACTGAATTTTTTCCAGCCTAGCTGGTGGCTTCTTCAGTGTCTTTGCCAGGGCATCACTCTGTAGAGACATTAAAAGCTTTCAGCAGAGTGTATTTTGACGTTGGGGTGACGCTTTGCTGCTTGCCTTCCGCTTTTTCTCATGCGTGGAGGTGATGGACTCTGATACCAATGAAAGCCTAGAAATAATGATGTGCTTGCTAATAACCTCAGTTTTTACTCATGAGCAAGTGTTGTCTGCAGTGAGAATTCCCTTTCTCTGCGGAGTGATGTGTCTGAAGCTTGCAATGTTGCTGTACACCAAGCAGATGTGGGGATTTGGTAATGAGGCCCTAAGTATTTAGGGAAGTTACTTTATTACTGCTGAAAAGATTTAAGAATGGTTTTGTTAGAGCTTCGTAATCATGATACTGCTGGTCTCTGCTGCATCCAAATGAGCAGCCTAATCCTAGAGCTCCGCCGCGGAGAGTAGCGCTTGCTCCTGAAGAGATGCGGTCATCGTTTGATCAGCGGGGAGGCTGAATTCTACCGCTTTCTGTATGGGTTTAGCAGTGCTAAAACTGCTTAACAATCTGAGGACCTATGGTTGAAATAATCACTATCCTGTAACAAGTTTCCTGAGTTACCTGCTCCCCAGACTTTTATTGATGTAAATAACTCTAGAAGTCAGGCCTCTGCCAGAAGTGTTAAGTGCTGCAAATAGTATAGAGGATGACTCATTTAGTGAGATGAAGGTGGAGCATGAATCAGTAGGAAGAAAACTGGTATACAAAGGAGACGTTTTGAATGCAGATGACACAAAAAAATCTGAACAAAGCAATGTTCAGTCATCATAAAAAATGAAACAGAAGACTTTTGAAAAAGAAAAATTCTTCTTAATGACAAAGACTATTCTAGTGAAATCCCAAAGTGGGAAGGTATTGCATACTAGGCCTGTCATTCCTTACCCAAGATAAACTGTGGACTGCATGGGAAGAGACGAATGGAAAATTCTTCCCAATATGTCCAAACAAAATGGAGTATTCAGCAAGCAGGTTGCTTTCCAGATTGTTCTGTGTCTATATAAGTTGAGAAAAGAGCTTATTTTCGAGCTAAACAGTTTTGGGAGATCAAAGCTTCAACAAACCCATGCTGAAAGCTAACAGCAATGGAAATGCTAGAATAATGACCTGTGTGCATCCCTTGTAAATATAAGTGGATCAAATTCCCATAGACCATTCTGTCTGAGACTACAACTGTTGGTCCTTTTGCTTACCCTCTAGCTCACACACATAGGAGTGCCTTTAAAGGTAGACTTGGGAAAAAGGTACCCCATAGATGATCTCCTACAGCTGCTGGTGCACTATGAAACTAAAGTGTCTAGTGCTGCCTATAATACAACTCCTGCCAATTCTTGGGAGTAGGGGTGTTTATTAAGAGCTTAATGTAACTCTTCGGGGTGAGGATTAAACATTTTCATGTTTGACATCAGCTATGATTCTTTGAATATTAGGAAAAGTTTCTCCACTGAGAGGGTGATTGGTGACTGGAACAGGCTCCCCAGGGAAGCAGTCATGGCACCAAGCCTGTCAGAGTTCAAGGAGGGTCTAGATGACACTCTGAGTCATATGGTTTAGTTTTAGGTAGTCCTGTGAGGAGCAGGGAGTTGGGCTTAATGATCCTTATGGGTCCCTTCCAGCTATGATTCTATACAATCTTTTTTTAAGCACTGGAGGGAAAAATTGCAGTTACTTTTTGGTTTTTCCCTCCCTAAATTCTGAAACATAATGGTGCAAGGAAGCCTAGATACCTGTATCTTAGGTACAAGCTCTAGCTCTGATGGTATTTTTAGTAAGAGCCACTGTTAAAATTGTAGAGGCTGGTTTATCCTGTGGCATATATGGTTATTCCTTGGCTTTGTTACACTAGACCCATAAAATGTTGCTCTCAAAAGTACTGCTTCTTTAGAGCTATATCACTTAGAAACAGGTATAACAAGGCATCTTAACCTGTACTGCTTGGAGTTCCTTTCCTCAGGATAAAGTGAGGGATGGTTGAAAGACTGAAGGCTTCCAGCATAGTTGTTTCTCAATGCTGGCAATGGCAGGAAATCCTAAGAAGTCAGGTAATTTTGCCAAGGCTTAAGGGATGCAGATACTTGTATGGAGCAGACCTATGCACAGTTGCAAAGATATCTCTATCTCCAATATTACTGTAAAAACAATCTAAAACCCGGCTGTACTAGTCTTTCATAGAGCTGTGAGGTTTGTGAGCTCACTTCTTCATTGAAGCTAGTGCTGGATTGAAATTCAGTGTAAAGGTATTTGTATTTACTTCTGGTCAATTCCAGAATCTCAGGTATGACTTTACCTGTGTTAAGGCTCAAAATCCAGAGCTGTATGTTGTAATTTGGAATATGTCTGGGTAGTAAACCTGTTCTACTGCATCTGCGTTACAGAACATCTGTGTTGCAGAACTACATGCACAGGCATGTAGTCCCTCTATTCACAGGTAATCTGCTGGATTTGAGCTCTGATAGAATAAATTATTCTTACAGGAGGTAGCAGAGGCCAAATTTTCTATTGCTGCTAAGGGAGAGCTAATAGTTAACAGCTAGTGACAAATATATGTTCTCATTTGTAGGTTGCCCAGCAGTGGGCCCAGCTCAAATGTAAAATATCACTTGGAACCGTTGGCTTTGCTGGTGGAAAGACTGGCATGGCTGAGTCGAGACTGCTGGTCAAACTAAAGGGCAAGAAGGAAATGCATAGGCAGTGGAAGCAGGGACAGGTATCCTGGGATGAGTACAGGGACACTGCCCAGTTGTGTAGGGATGGGGTCAGGAAGGCCAAGGCATGGCTGGAGCTGAGCTTGGCGAGGGATGCAAAGAATAAGAAGGGCTTCTACAGGTATGTCAGCCAGAAAAGGAAGGTCAAAGAAAGCATACCCCCCAGCTTGATGAGCAAGACTGACAGACTGGTAACAACGGATGAGGAGAAGGCCGAGGAGCTCAACAACTTCTTTGCCTTAGTCTTCACTGGCGATGTCTCTTCCCACATCTCTTGAGGGGATGGACTGCAAGATGAGGACTGGAGGAGCAAAGTCCCTATCACTGTAAGAGAAGATCGGGTTCCAGACTACCTGAGGAACCTAAACATATATGTCTATGGGACCTTATGAGATGCATCCCAGAATCCCAAGGGAATTGGTTGATGAACTTGCCAAGCCACTCTCCATGATACTTGAAAAGTCCTGACAGTCAGGTGAAGTCCCTGGGGACTGGAAAAAGGGAAACATTGCACCCACTTTTTTAAAAGGCAGCAAGGAGGATCCTGGGAACTGCTGACCCATCAGCTTCACCTCAGTGCCTGGAAAGATCATGGAACAGATCCTCCTAGAAGCTATGCTAAGGCACGTGGAGGACAGGGAGGTGATTTGAGACAGCCAGCGTGGCTTCACCAAGGGCAAGTCCTGCCTGACCAACCTAATGGCCTTCTATGATGGAATGACCACATCAGTGGACAAGGGAAGAGCTACCAATGTTGTCTATCTGGACTTGTGTAAGGCCTCTGACACGGTCCCCCACAACATCCTTTTCTCTAAATTGGAGAGATATGGATTTGATGGGTGGACTGCTGAGTGGATGAGGAATTGGTTGGATGGTCGCATCGAGGGTAGAGGTCAACGGCTCAATATCCAGGTGGAGATCAGTGAGCGGTGTTCCTCAGGGATCCATATTGGGACCAGTACTCTTTAATATCTTCATCAATGACATAGTGGGATTGAGTGCACCATCAGCAGGCTTGCAGACGACACCAAGCTGAGTGGTGCAGTTGACATGCCTGAGGGACAGGATGCCATCCAGAGGGAACGGGACAAGCTCAAGGAATGGGTCCCTGTGAAATTCAAGCCAAGTTAAACAAGGCCAAGTGCAAGGTCCTGCACTTGGGTTGGGACAACCTGTGGTATCAATACAGGCTGGGGGATGAAGGGATTGAGAGCAGCCCTGCCAAGAAGGACTTGGGGGTACCGGTGGATGAAAAGCTGGACGTGAGTCAGCAATGTGTGCTTGTAGCCTGGAAGGCCAGCCGTATCCTGGGCCACATCAAAAGCAGCATGGCCAGCAGGTCGAGGGAGATGATTCTACCCCTCTATTCCGCTCTGGTGAGACCCCACCTGGAGTCCTGCATCCAGCTCTGGAGCCCTCAGCACAGGAAAGACATGGACCTGTTGGAGCAGGTCCAGAGGAGGGCCACAAAAATGCTCAGAGGGATGGAACCCCTCTCCTATGAGGACAGGCGAAGTCTGGAGAAGAGAAGGGTCCGGGGAGACCTTATTGCAGCCTGCCAGTACTTAAAGGGGGCTCGTAAGAAAGATGGGGACAGACCTTTTATCAGGGCCTGTTGTGTTAGGACAAAGGGTAATGGTTTTAAACTAAAAGAGGGTAGATTTAGACTAGGTCTAAGGATGAGATTTTTTCACAGTGAAGGTGGTGAAACACTGGCACAGGTTGCCCAGAGAGGTGGTAGATGCCCCATCCCTGCAAACATCCAAGGTCAGATTGGATGGGGCTCTGAGCACCCTGATCTTGTTGAAGATGTTCCTGCTTATTGCCGGGGGGTTGGTTTAGATGGCATTAAAAGGTCCCTCCCAACCCAAACTATTGTATGATTCTATGAAAGTACAAGATTTATTTTTAAAAGCTGTACTGATTTTTTTTTAAAGACAAAACAAACCTGCCTTCCTCCTGTTGGGAGAACAGAAATTCTCTAAGCTGAAATGGCACAGATTATTTCTGTCAATAAAAGAGTATGTGTAATTTAATACCAGACAGCTTTTTAATACAGGATTTAAAAAAGAACACACACTTGCCTATCTTATGAAGGGGAAAAATACAAAAACCTGCCTGCAGTATGTTACCTAAACCTAGCTATGGAGCAGATAATCCTCTCAGATACTCAAAAATCTATGAGGGAAGTAAGTAAAGGCTATAGAGAAGCTGTACTTGGAGACCTTCCAGCCAGATTTTTCAGTGCTGGCAATAGGAAATGTGTTTCATTTCACAAACAAATGTGGCCATTACAGTGGCCAGTGTAAGGTGGCACTTGCTTGTTTAGACCTTCTTATGAAAGTTTCTATTTGAGTGTCTGAGGTTAGAGATGCATGAATGGCTTGCCTCAAGTGACAAAGCTACTCAATCATCCTTTGTTTGAGCTTGAATTGTTCCTGTGTTCAAGCAGTGGTGGGATTGTGCTTTGGATGACACATATCCACAAATGTGTTAAACTTCTTACAAACTCCCTGAAGATCTTCTCCCTCCTGACATCTGTACTCGAAACCCTACCTGGAAGAGGCATCTGCTCCTTAACGCAATGCTTAACAACAAAGAATGAACTTGAGTTCAGAAGCCAAAATAAACCTCAGGTTATCACTCAGAATGAAAAGAAAATGGACGCTAGCTTCTTATTCAAATACCAGCTCTCTAATTTCTTTTTAAATCCATTTTCGTAGTGGTTTCTTAGTCTGAGAAGAAATGTGAATTGTAGATTTCTCAGAAGTGTGAATATTCAGGATTTCTGAGGTTTTAATTTAAGTCTAATTATAAGCCCTGACAGCAGTATTTCTTCTAGTTTTGTGGACTTGAGGAACAAGTTTGTGGCATGTGACTTTCAGTGAGCTTTTCAAAGAGCAAGTTCTTAGTATTGTCATGGTCTCCTTTGTCCCCATTTGAAACAAGCCTGGAAGCTGTAAACAACTGAAAACTGCTGCCAGCTTCTGTTGTATTAACATCCCCATAACACAGTTCTCTGTTAAACAGCTTGCTTCTAAATTCTTAGGGGAGATACGCCTGGATGCTTTGCGTGTGCAGAAACTGAATCTTGGGGTGCTCGCAGCAGGGTCAGAGCTATAGCAGGGTTCTGTCTCCTATAATGACACTTACCTTGTTTTCATGCACTTCTCCAGTGCTGGCAGTGGTTATTAGGCTCTTGGTTACTCCCTGCATCCTCAGCTCCTCAAGAATGTCTGATGATTTTTGCCTCTCTGTTTCCTGTAAGGGCCATGATTTACTGATGAACTTGCTCGTGAGCAATGCATCTTCAAAAGATGAAGACATTAAGACTTAATACTTGTAGAGCACTTGGCATTCAAACAAAGCTTCATGATGTATTTCCAATGCCAGAGTTTTTATTTAAGAGGTTACAAACTGAGAATGTCCAGTGGAGAAGGCCTGCTCGAGGCTTTCTTCACTGCTTAAACTTTGCAGTAAGCTTTTTAGTGGCTTGAAAAATGGTGCAGGCACCTAGTTCAGTTTCTCACTGTAGTCAGTTACATTCAGGAAGGCATGGGAGCATGGACTGAAGGGCTGTGAAGCCAATTTTTGAGCATGTTCCCAAAGAGGGTCCATAGGGAGCTCTTTACAATTCAAGTTCTCAAGGGTTCTGCGATCTGGTCAGAGAAAGCCAGGCTGGGACGGCATAGCACAAGCCTACTAATGGGCTGTCTTGTGAAGATCACTGTGTTCTTCAGTTAAATGAACCCAAACTTTCATATGCTTTCGTGGTCTATGACTTATGTTGCAGCATTGCTACATTTGAGTCTGATCATAAGCATTCCAACACTTAATTATATATTTATAAACAGCAACTAAGAATAAAAACCAAATTATTTTGATAACCCTTCTGAGTGGCTGGTTAGTTTCCACATATTAGACATGAATAAACAAAGAACAACTTTATTGCCAAGATCCATCAGGTTTTTCAGCCCTCAGTTGGCAGTTGTACCATCTGCCCAACCTCTATTGGCAGAAGTTAGAGCTTTTATATGAAGAATGCTTGGACCAAATAAAAATCACAGTTATTTGACATCTGCCAGTCTTTATAAGCAGAATGAGTATGTCTATGTTGGCTTATTGTTTAGTTGTAAAACAAAAATATACCACCTTATAGAAGCTGACTCCATACCTCTCCTAAAATAACTGAACCAGTCACTCAAAAAGCACTGGGGTTCAGCTGTCAGTCAGAACACGTAAATGTCAGAAGCCAGTATACAGCAAAACATATCTTTGCAAAAATAAAAGCATGATGAGTGGGCAGCATTGACGAGTGGTGTGAATTTTTATTGGTTTTACTAATCTATTTATTCGGGAGAAAAAAGTAATTGAAATATTGAGGTATGTGTGTGTTTTTTCTTGAAACAGAAGACTGAAGCATGATTTCGAAAACTTTCTGTTTAGAAATTTCCTGTGAATTATCTTTTAGCAAGTGGGAGGAAAAGAAGCTTGAAATGAAATGAAACACTATTTCAGAGCAAGCAAATAATTTTGTTCCATCTGAAATGAAATCCTTTTGTCACATCCTCCTATGGCATTGGGAGTTAAGTCCTCTTTAATGAATAGCAAACACCAGTAATTACTCCTTTTGTGTTCAATTTGAAATATTTTATTACAACCTTTGTTTATTACAGAAAGTAAACAACCACTGTAGATTTTCCATTTAGTGTGTTTGTGGAATGTAAGCTGTTCTTGAAACAGCTTGAAAAATACAAGGGTTAAACTACAAAATTAGGGGGTTTAAATGCACCAAAGATGGCGCTGCTTTTCCCTTAGCAACTCTTACTACAATGGTATCCTAAGACTATAGAAAAGTTTGGGTTTAAATGTTCACTTGTACTTTAAAAAAAAAAAAAATTCTTAGCAGACCTTTGCTTATCGTCATGATGACTTCTGGCATTTTTTATAGTTTTCTCTATGTGACAATTGGCTCTGCAACTTCCAGTTGCAAACTTAAGGAATAATATGGTGTTTACATACTGTCTCTACTTGATGCTAGTCACGGGCATTGTATTGACCATTCTGTTGTAAAAACTGACTCACTGTTAACAGCAGACTGACAGCCCTCGCGTGGGCAATGCATCTTCCCAGCGTGCCATAACCCCAGTTAGAGAGGGCTACTCCTGGGGACAGGGCTGAGTTTGTTCTCTTGGTCTGTTCCAGGCGTCTGCCAAGAAAAGTATCTACCCTGCTGCCTGTTCTGGTAGTGAGGGTTGAGTCATGTTGCAGAACATAATCATCGTCTAGGAAATACTTTCTGCTACTATTGCAGGGTTTTAAACCAGCGCTAAGAGCTCAATCCTTGTGGTGTCGCAGCACGAACATTTCTGGGTATAGAAGTTGGCTGTAGCAATAGACTCTCAAGATTATCTGCTCCTAAGTCTCTGTTTGTGGAGCTGGTATGAACTTCAGTTACTGTTTACCTGTACTTTGTGCATTGCTGCTTTTCTGAGATGATGTAAATCTTCCTGGTAGTTCTTCAGGGCAGTCTCCCTGACTGGTCTCATCTTCAAGTTTGGCTCCAACCTTTGAAGTGCCTGTTGGCCAAGCTGCCCCATCCCGTGAGAGGACAGCCTCTGTTTCAACAATGCTGTCACTTTTAGTCTACAAGAAAATGAAGAAATAAATGAGAAGCTCCTTGGGCTTCTAAATATTTAAGGTGATATCTAGAATAGTTCCACAGAATTAGCAGGTTCTGAGTGGAGAGGAAGAAGTGTTCCTGATACTTATCCATGTTCTGCCATAGGTGGATGTTGATGGTGAGGAAAGGTCTTTTGGAGCATTTTGGAAAGAAAGCAATGACCTTAAGCCTAAATGTATTCATAATCTAGTTGACTATACTGGAGTATTGTTTCAGTATTTTAAGTGCCTTCTGTATGTCGATCATTGGTTAGAAATTTAAAACTGAGTTTTAAATTAGCACTTGGTGAGGTAACTTGTGCACCTTCTAGACAATAGCTTTGAACCCCCAAAGAATGCAAGATTAGAGCCTAATGTATTCTTGTTTCTTCTCTGTATGTTTGGGCTTGAGCCAACTCAAACTTCCCAAAGTGTCCATGCACATGTATCCTGTAGTATCTGTATATACACAAGCCCCCTGCCTCATAACAACTTTTTGAGGCAAAACCTACCTTGCTGCAGTGTTGTAATTCATCACTGGTGTGGGAGCTAAGTGCCTCTAATTGTATCTTTAATGAGGCAAGTAAGACGGACTGTGAAAAGCCACTTTTCAGTTGCTGCAAAATCAGGTCATGCATGAGGCCAAATGGTGAGTCTGCTTCCCCTATAGCATAAGCATTAAGCTGAGTGAGTGATAACCCTTCTCTTAAAGAGCTCCCCAACAGATTTAGAGCTACCGTTAACATCAGCAAAACCATTTCTCTGTATGCATCTGTCATTGTACACTCGCGTGCTAAGACCTCTCCTAACATACTTTGTACAGAGCCTGTTTGGAAGAAGTCACTACCTGGCCTTTGGCTTCCTGGTTGCTCGGTAGCTCCTCAGAAGACAGCTGTGCGACAGTGACCCTGTTAGAAATATTGCAGCCCATGGTGAAACTGTGACCATCTGCTTCTTGCTGCAAGTCCAGGGAGTAGAAATGCCTTAGTCTCTTCCTTGGAAGCTTGGTTATTCGTTATCACCATGGAGTCTAACTGTTGCCAGGACCTGTTGCTACAATAAATAACACCACAGAAGGCTTTCTTCTTGTGTCCCAGCATACAGACGTCACCATCTTTGTCCAGGCACTCTCATCTGAATTTGAGAGGGAATGTATTTCTTTTGTGCAGCTGGGATGTTGGTCTGAGAGCAGCAAATCTCTACAGGTCATTCAGGGGGTTAGTGAACCTTCTGTGGGAAGTCAAGTGAAGACACTTGAGTATCTGCAGACATTTTTTCCTTTTTTTTTTTAAATGAACAAGATACTGTTATGCAAAATACACACACATTTCAGGGTCTGGTTGGATTTCTTAAGTATTCTTCAGTACCACTAGCAATTGGAAAAGGTCAGTCCAGCCATGGTTTATACTTCCAAGAGGTTGTTATAAAAGATAGCAGAAAAATATTAAGGCAGTGCTGTCAGTTGAAGGTCATGACTGGTCATGTTTTGTGTCACTCGTGCTGAGATCATCAGCTGTTATAATTAGAAGAAATAAATTGTTTTTCACAAATATTCACATGAAGTAGACTCTTTGTATGAAATCAAAAGATTCAAAAACCCCAAGTAATTACTAATACCTATAAAGAAATTTTTTTTAAACTTCCTGAGACCCTAGTCACAAATGAATGGCAGCTTGTGACCTTACCCTGATTCATAGTGGAAAACTTTCTGTAAAACTTGCCAAATTTCTTTTCCATATATGTGAAACGAAGATGTTTACATGACTAATGTGTTTTTCAAGTAGTAAAGCTGGTGAACTTCCAGAATCAAATGAACCCCAGCACTTGAGACAACATGACTCCAGTCTAAGAGATCACTCTGAACGGGTGGCTGCAGGCAGCCCTATGCATTTCTCTTGTCTCTGGTCCAAACCATCAGCTGGTCTAGTTGGAAAGCTGAATAAACTCATTTGCATGGCACTGAGCCTGAAGTGATCTTCCCTGCCTCAGTGTGCCTTACCTGACCCCCCAAAGCACGGCGGCAAGGTCACCCTGTGGCTTCCAGGTTGTCGCTGGCGTCTCTACTCAGCTCAGAGCGCACGTGTGCGGCTGCTTGTACTGGTCTGTGCTGGCATCCTAGAGCTGCAAGGAGCTCTCAAATGTCTGTCTACTGTCTCTTCAGAAACAAGGGCCTTCCAAGACTTTTTTTTAATTCTTTTTTCATCCCTAATCAACAGGAACCTGATTCTTGTGTCCAGTTTGAATTTGCACAGAATGCAAGTCAAACAATCTTTTGGTGCGTGGATTTCTTGTTGCTGTTCTGTGGTTTTTTTTTTCCCCCTCTCTTTAGCAGATGTTTGCAGGTTGTATGTGATAATGCTGAAATATGATTGCTGCTTGATGTATGGCTGAACATGATGTACAGGCTGAGCTTTTTTGCATTTCTGATTAAACACTTGCTGTGATGGTGCAGTTCTAAAACTTGTTTGTATGTAAATAATAGGTGAAATTTTAATCCTTGCAAAAAAGGTCATTTTTATTTGTTCCTTCAAACACAAATAAGGTAATAAAATGGAAGCTGAATGTTGGTTATTAGTAAGAAAATTGATTAAATGTAAAATCATAGGCTGTAGCATAATCAAAAACCAGCTTTATGACTTATGCTTTACAAATTGATTATTGTCACATAAAAAGACAGACAAGTGATAGTTTGAAGAAATAGAGTACATGGATGTAACAAGAGGCATGAAATTGGCCCTCATTCATATTTATGAAAAGAACCTTCTCAGATCTCAACAGAATTTGTACACTTAAAGCCTGATCTTTTAATGTCTTACACACATGATTAAACTGACATGGTGAACAGTATGTTTTTGAACAATCAGAGCTACAGGCTTTCAAGAGCAGACTGCTCTCATGCTGATGCTGACTGACGATAGAAAATCTTCCTCTCATTTTAGCAGCTTTTCATCAATCTGTAAAATTAAGAATGAGCACATTTCAGTACAGTCAGGGCACCAGGCTGTGTGGTGCTCGTTGAAAAATAGAGGCTAATTCTTCATAAATACAAACATAGGATATTTCCCTTTAAGAAAACACCTGGAACAGAGCCTATGTGAAGGACAACATTGAAAGTGGGGAGAAAGAATTGCTGTGAGATGGCTGGTAATGGTGGGAAGGGGCAAAAAGTGCAGGTCTCTTTATACCTTGTCTTGTGAGAACGAAAACAAAAGCTCGTTGCAAGGGTGTGCATGCTGGTGAAAAACCACTACTAAATCAGGAACAGCTGTTTCTAAAATGGCTAGTGTTATGTGGAGGAAATGGAAATGTATGTGTATTTTAAAATGAGGAGAATTGTTTTCAAAACTCTCAAATCCGAAGCTGTTTGGTGGCTTGCAGGATGATTAGGAAAACTGAATGGGAGGCAGGACTTCTTGGTGTTTACACCCTTATCAGCTGTCTCTGATTTATGCTCCCAGATTAGTGGGCTACTGCGGAGAGGTGAGAAAAGGACTACCCGTGGAATGGCATTCCCGATACACAGCAACACTTTGCTGTTCCATCAAGCGAAAGGCTCCCGTGTAGTATCACCAGCGTGACATATATGCAGATAAAAAAGCACTCTCCTAAGGCCTGGAGGCTGGCTGAAGTTATTAGCAAAACAAAGCTTGGCTGATTTGAAGGAGAGAGGCAAATTTCTGACATTTTTAGTCTGACAACATTCCTACTGACTTCAGACAATAGAAAGCAACGGAGTGGATTTTTCAGGGATTCTGAGCAGCCACATTTCTCTTTGAAAATAGGACTGAATAGTGGGGCAGCTACAGGGGAAGCGCCCTGATTATCAGTGGGCACAAGTAGCCGTCTGAGGCCAAAAGGACTCTGGAAAGACTGCAGCCCATACCGTGCCTGCACCTGAAGATGGAAAAAGGTGCCTGTTTTCTCCTGCGCCCTGATGCCTCTTTCCCGGCGTGCTGCCGCAGTCCCGAGGAAGAAGCTGTCTGCTGGAGACGTGGGTGATGGAGTGGAGGGGAACAGTCCACCCCAGGAAACGGGGGCTGCAGCTGGGGTTGAGTCTGGAGGCTGGTGGGGACGGAAGACAAAAAGTGAGCTGGGTTGCGAAGTAGGCAGAAGGAAGGGATAGGGAGGGAGATGAGCCTGAGTTTTGACACATAGCGTAGTATTTTTAAGACTGGGAAGGGGCAGACAGCTAGAAGCGGAGCCACTACCTGGGTGGCTGTAGTCAATGGGGAACCAACTGTTGGTTGTGCTTTGTTAAACCAGCTCCGTGGCTGGCTCTTTCGTGTGCGCGTGTGTTGTATTTCAGTGCTGCACGTGATCCAAATGCTGTACGTAATCTCTCCATGGTGACTGCACAGCATTTGTTTCTATTTAAGGAGAGAAAGAGGTTTGGGTTTTCTGCCAGATTTCCCACTCAGGTAATTACACTTCTGCCTGCAGAATTTCCCCGTAGCTTCAATTGTAGTAGTCGTTCTTCACTCCCACTACTAAAAAGTGCAAACGCAGACCTGCTGCTGTGTTTCGGGAACGCAGCAGCGGTTGCTCTGCTGAGGCAAGTGAAGTGGCCCTGCCATGCATCATTTATGCTAGATTTGCCCTTAGTAAAGATTGCTGCATCCCATCGCGCTACTCTGCGGCTCTCCTCTTTCTGTGCCTGGCTTTGGCATAGCAAGTTGGTCTTGCTAGTGATACTGCTAGATGATAGTGAGACAGCCAGCTGGAAGCCAATGAAAAGATGATGAAGAGCCAAGAGAAAACCATATGGAGAGAGAGGGATTTCTCTTTACAGAATTATAAGTAAAAGTGTTTATGTCTTTGGATCCCACTAGCTGTTTTTTCCCTTTGCATCAGTTTTATGGGTGGAAAGTGGTTGCAGTTGATTAGTAAATTCTATCAAATCTCTTTAGCTAGAACAAATTTTGTAAACAGTATATATTTCAGGCAGCTCCGTCAGTACTCAAAATCAACAGGCCAACATTGTAATGGTAATAACAAAAATTTCATAGCTTATTAGGATAATTTTAACTACAATACTGCATATGATACTAACAGCATATAAATAGTATTGTTATGCAAAATATGATATATTAAATAAAGGGTGTCTGTCTCAAATTTAGGTGATGTGAATTTTTTTCTGAACTTATGACAGCAGAGCTAATAAAGTCCAGCTGAGTCTGGAAAACACTTCTGCAGATACTTAATTGTCTTTGAAGTCAACACAGGCCTTGTTCACTCAGAGCCTTATAGAGAGATTTAAACCAGAAGATGTCCAACATTAATAAGTTAAGACTCATCAAACATAGTGTAGATAGTAAACAGAACCAAGACAATTGAAACAAATTATTGATTCATGGAATTTTGTCTTTTTCTTCACAGAATGTTCACATGCAGATTGTGTTGCTATTGAATACAATTCTTATTCATATTTACTAAATGAATGTTATGGTGAGTGTGTGGGTTTAAAAAAAAATTTCTGTTAACTAATTCTGTATCGTTCACATCCTCAAGACTCAAGCTGTTTCACATATGTTATTGATTCAGCCTCCCTGACTGACTGAATGCTATTCAAGTGAATAGCACTGAATCCCTGTTTGAATCGGTATTAGGAGTTGGCGTGCTTAAAGTCTGTTTTTGGAGTTGCAAGTTTCTCATGAACATGGGGTAGGTTAAGGAAAGTCTAGCAAGTAGGAAATGGGAATTTTTGTCAAAACTCAGCGTCTTCCTTCCTCTCCAATAACAGCAAGTTAATTCTACTAGTTACTAGAAGAGTATGGTGCTACTTAGTTGAGAGCAAGGTGTGCTAAGATGTTTTTCTCTTACCCCAATGTTCAAAGTGGCTTTTGCACAGTGCTTTCTTGAACAAGGATTCAGGCTGGCTTTTCATGGTTTTAGTTGTAATATGGTGAAACACTAAAAGTGTGTGTGTGTATAGGTGGGGAACACTGATATCTGACTGTAAGACTGCCCTGATGATTTTGAAGGACGGATCTTCAATGGTGTTCAGAACCTCTGTATCCCACCTCCGCATCCGGTTCTGTGTAGAACACAGCTTGCCTAGACCTCAGACACATGAGCTTTTTTCTCTGTACAACTGGAAAAACTTCATAAAGTTGAAGAATGGTGCTTATCTGAAGTATGTCTTTTGCCTGCACCCTGTTTAGTTTTTTCTTTTCCCTCCCAAACAACAACAAACACTTCCCGCTCCTCCATTAAACTGATGTCTATGAAAGCTACTCGTATCTCTGTCTTAGATGCTTTTACTCTCAGCCCAAATAACACCAGCCTTTTCAGTCGTTGCTGAAATTGCCTGTGAGGTTTATAAGTGTATCTGTTGGTCTCAAAGGGATGTGTTGTCACCCTTATTTGAACTGGTGGATGTTTTGGTCTTCTGAGAAAGCTTGTGTTTCTACCACTGAAGAGTCCTTGCAGACTGCATGGTATGAAAGAGTCCTGTGCTCTGCATAGTAGCTCACAGCGGCGTTTATTGTCCAAAAATATTCAACTGTAGACAAAGGCAGTCTCTGTATTGGGTGGGTTAGGAATAGTTCAGAAGTCTCTCATCAGTTTGGGCTGAGCTTGCCTTTTTCCCAGGCTTTTTCGGACCCATACCATTTTACTTGGAATATCTGATGCCAGGTTTGGCATCAAATTTGAAGCCAATGACACTGACTAAGTTCTCAAAGATACAGTGGGAATTGCCAGGGGTTCTCTTTCTAAGCTTTTGGGCTAAGCCAAAATACATTTTCCTAAGGGAATACAGGAACCCAGAAGTGCAAACCCTTGTAGAGGGGCAAGCCAAAGCCCTAACAGAATAGGGGAACTCATACATGTGGTCAGAAGGGTATGCATAAATGAGGATTTCTTGGCAATATTCCTCCAACCCTGGGAACAAGCTATGTGAGATGCTTTGCTAATGGAAAAGTGTGGATGTACAGCCAGCTCCACCATGAGCTCCATCGCTGAGATAAGACTGCAGTTAGGGGCAAGTTACCCCACAGGGGAATGAAATAGGCCTGTGATCCCATGTGCTTCTAGTTGCTGGAGCAGGCTGTGGATATTCCAGGCATCAGCCTCGCTCTGTTGTGAAGGGATGCTAGAGCTCCTTTTGCGGGACAGGACAGCTCTGCTCCTGGAAGAGTGCTGTCCCAAAAGAGTACCGCCTGGCTCCCAAGTGACCTAGGAAGATAGGCAGCCATCCAGCCTGGGTCAGCTGGCATCCTCTCTTGTTCCTGACTGTAATGTGGGCTTTGTGGAAGGGCTCAGGAGAAATGACGTTGTCTGAAATCTAGATGTCTTGCAGAAATACGGAGAGAGACTGCCTGACTTGACTGCAACTTTCCCATGCTAGCGGTAAGAGAGGTTTGTGAAGTTAATTGGACTTCAGATTTGAACTTTCCTCACGGGTGAAACTGTCATTCTCCTTTCATCTTATCTGCATGTAGAGCTGCTACACGTTGGACTGAGGATGCTCCTGGAATGAGAAACGGATTGTATAACATACCTGCCTTCCAAGGACTGCCTTGTCAGAGCCTGTGGTTCAGGAAGGGGCTTATTGCATTGCCAAACACAGTCCATCATTACTGTAAGCAACACATCAGAAATGTACTTTTTGCACGGTGACCAAGTACCATTTTAGCAGATGTTTAATGCAAAACTGTCAGAGCTTCTAAGGAAGGAGCTTTGCTCCTCTGCTCACTGGCCACTTCCTTCAGACTCCCAGCCTCTTTTATCTGTAACTGGTTCATAGTTGTATATTAATGTATAAACCTTTTGTGATCGCTTCTTCCATCCTTCGGTTCAGTGGGACCCTTCCTTTTGTCAGGGAGCATCCCTTCAGCTTCTGCCCCCTTCAGAGTGAGGGACCTTCAGGCTTTGCCTGTCCTTGCCCAGAGCCAGTTCTGTTTCGTCTGTTGTTTTGTTGTGGGACAGTGGCTGTAACCTTCTCTGTTTACATAAGCCTGTGTAGAATTGAGGTTGTCCTGCTAAGAGTTTTAGATATTCTCGTGGTGTAAAGTAGGATGTGGGAACAAATTTTGTATGTATGTAGTCTAAGAATCAGCTAAATATTCCCTCTTATTTAGCTGCTCTTCACACTCACTTCCTGAAGTCCTGTGCTACACTTTTATGCAGAGACTGTTTTCAGTCCTAATGCAAAAGCTGGTCAGAAATAGATTGATTCCATTTTTTTGTCTAAATGGGGAATGATCCAGATTTGTATGTGAGAGCTGAGATCAAAAACTTGTTGTTTTTTTCCAACATATTTTGTTTAAATAGAAGCAAAAATATCCAAGTGATTCCAAAATTTCTTCTGAAACATTTTTCACTTTGCTAATCTTTTTTGAAATATAAGAGAAACATGGAGCTGCTTCAGCCGTTGTGGAGATAGAATTAAAAAAACAGGAATTAAAATACAACAGCTCAAGCTGCGGGAGGGGGGCAGGCTGAAGGGTGTTTAGTAGAAGCATCCTAGCTGTGTGTCTGAGATAGCTTTTAGGTTGGGGAAATAGTACAAATCTATTCACTTCATTTGGAAAAGTGGTGGTATATCAGTGCTATGTGTCGTGTGTATACCCTGAGTATAGAAATGCCTTGTTCTCGGAAGCCTCCATCTCTGGAGTGGAAAGCAGCAGCTATTTTTAGTAGTGTGCTGCAACATGATACAGGAGAGCACAGGATGATGCTGTTTCCTCAGCTCACTTCATGGATGACTTTTCTAATTTACTAAGGAAGGACTGATGACAAACCAGTACCACCAGATAAGCGTGGACACAGCTTCACGCTTTTTTGAAACAGATCAGTAAGGTTGTGCTGGGGAACAGTCTAAAACACAACAACAATTACTGCATCGGAGAAGAGCTCTTTAAGCCTGGAACTGTAAGTGCTTGAAATACAAGCTTTAGAAATAAGCATTGGTGCCCAGAACAGTGGGCACGGAAATATAAGAAGCTGGTTGGTCTTGTGTCAGGACAGAAAACATCCCCTGTGTGAAGGTACAGCAGGAGACTTGCATCTTAATTCCTGTTTGAGGCCCATTCTTGAAGAGTTAATTGATTCTCAGACTAGATACTGACCTCTATGTATGCATGAGATGCTACCTCTTACGAATGCGGTATACACCATCCCATGCTTTTCTGACATGCATCATCCATCAGAGGTGAAATCCTAATGCGAAACCTTACAATAAAAGCTTGCAGCAGGCTTCTGGAGCTTTTGGTGAGCCTTGCCAGGTTGCTGGAGTTTCTAAGTCAACATTTTGCTTGAGCGATGATAACGGGACCATCACATTTACTCTTCTGTTGACAGCTGCTCTGCTGATTTCCCTCTGCAAGTGACTCCGGGTTATGCAAGTGTAACTGGTGAAGAGCCGTGTGAGTGCGACAGAGCAGCCCGTTACTGCAGTAAACGGAAAAAGCAAAATGCAAACACAGTGGAAATCTCACCTCTAGTAATCTAATTGCTCACTTTGAAAACTGGTGTGGATGATGTTTGGTGCAGTTATTTTATGCTTTTTTCCTAGTGTGCATTTCTGTTTTTTTTTTCCCCTCCAGACTAGCTTCTATTACATAGAAGAAGTTATATGCCGGAGGGCCTGATGTTGTTGAGGGTGGTGATGTGGAATTTGGTGAGTTAGTTACTAAAGGGTATTATTTCGGCAGTTATCAGAGAATAGATATGTAAAATGTAAAATTGTAGAACTGTCTACATTTGACAAGTGCATACAAGATCTGCATTTTCCTGATTAGCAGAACTACTAGAGTTATTGTAAAAGCAAAGCATAATTGCAGGTTACTCTGTTTAGATGTTTGGGGTTTTTTTTTCCCAAGAAAATGGGAATATACACCAAAAAACCATGTTTAAAAATGAGGGATTTAAATTCAGTTCGAAGACTTGTGAAGACCGAGCCTTTATGACTTTTATAAGGCCTTGCAGGAATGTTTTAGTAGTTTGTCCTGGTGCATTTATAACAACGCATGGTGGTGACATTGGGAAGGGAAATGATGTTTCGTTGTGCATTTGTGAGCAGGGACCTTCAGTTGTAATCACAATATAGGTATGAAAAATACATTGATAAAATCATTCAGTCATGTTTATGAGCTCTGGAACTTGCGTTGCTGTAAAGGAAGACTGCAAATGGATTTCGATTCACTTGGGATTGTGATTCAGTTTGTATACCTGTCACCATAGATCTTTAATGCCGTATATATTTTAACACATGACCAACATAATGGTACTAGTAATGTTTCTCCTTGGAGTAAATTAAGCAAATGTTCAGCCTTTAAATATCCATGATAATTTCTCCTGTTGTTTACAAGGGACTCCCATTGTGGCCATTAAAGAACAACATATGGCTTATTGATATAATGTCAGATTCCCAACATATTTCACGCTGTGACTGTTCTAAAACTGATGGCTGTCTGACATGCACTCTGGAGCACTGAGAAAGAAAAATATCTTTAGATGTCAAAAACAGTTCCCAGGTGAGAGCCTCACAGCCAGAAGGAGTAATAAGTGCCCTCTGGCCTTCAACCATCAATTACCTGCCCTGCCCCCATGCTCTTCTTCCAAGATATACTGACTTATATTTAGCTTCCTCTGAAAGGAATTTCAAGCTTTTAATGCAGTTTGTCATTTTATGCCAGCCTCTACAATGCCATTTGCCCTCAGGTAGAGGGTGTCTATACTGGGTGGCAAAAGAGTGAGCACTCTCTGTCCTTCATAAATTTTATGACAGACTTTAAAATAATAGTGCTAGAATAAATTTCGAAGTGTGGCCTTAGTTTTCTCTAAGAGCTCTGACAGGTAAGATCTGGCAGGTTTTGCTGTGATCTTTTACAGCATTACGTTCTTGCATACAGCCAACATCTTGCCGTAAGCTGCCTGGGAAGACTATAGGAGCAGTAATCTCTGGCAGAAAGCAAGGTGGAGAAGGAAGGGTGACAATTTGGATTTACCATGGCTAAATTCAACAGTACCTGTTTAAGAGAGTTTTAAGCTTCTTGTTGGGTCATTCTAGATGTGGATAAATTTTTTGTTTTGTTTCTGTAATAGTTGCTGTTTCCAAATTCTCATCATAATTCTGCTTTTGCTTACCTGAAGAAGAGTCTTGCTTCTGAAGCCTGGGAAGTTGTTGATCTGACTGGTCTGCGACTGGAATCCGTGTTGGCATACATAATGGAAAATATCCTAAGGCTTTAATTATTGAGCTGTAAAGATCTGCTTTCCTGTTACCCACCCTAAATAAAAAAAAAAAAAAAAGGAAGAGTGAGAAGTTGGGAAGGTTATGCTGTATTTTATTTACATGGGTATTCTGGTGTCAAAGCTGTTTCACGTGATGAAGGACCTCTGTTGTATAGCTGGTTCAAACACTTCAAACTAGTATTCTGGTACAGGCAATACAAACTAGACGAAACAGCAGCTTCAACCCTGGCTTAACTACAGAACTGAAATCAAGTCAGCAGGTGTTGACCACCTGTTTGTCACAGGGCACAAGACATGGCATGGCCTTGGCAGAAGGGCTGCACTCTGTGTCAGAGGGGCCCCATTATGCAAGGTGCTTGGCAGCCCAGTTGTGTGAGAGTAACCTTGCTTAGCCTTTTGGATCAAATGTTCGGTGAAATCAGCCCTAAGACAAGGTTCAGATGTTTCACTGAAGGAAGTGGGTGTTTTGGGGTCTTTTTTGGTTTGATGTGTTGGGTTTTTTTTGTTTTTTGTTTTTTGTTTTTTTTTTTTTTTTTGATTGGGAAGTCAAGCTAGGCTGGCTTTGAATCTCTGTCCTGCCTTGCAAACAGTTAGGTCAACACATGGGACTTGGAATGGTCCAAAGGTACTGGACTGCTGGCGGGGACCTAGCAGTGGTCTGCACCAAGCAGAAACAGTGTTTTCCAGAAGCACCAACTCTTCCATGACCCAGTCAAACTTTTTTTAATTGTCTAGAGTACTTGCAGTATGGCTTTCTTGGGGCTTGTCCTTTAAAACTGGCAGACTCGGCTGAGCTGAAGTTAGCATAATGCAAACTTTTTTCTGCATTCCTGTTTCTTCACCCAAGTCTGTTCTGCAGTGACCACATGTAGGGCTAGGAGAAGCATTTGGCTTGTCCTGTCTTCAGTACATTCATCCTTGGAATGCCCCTGTAGGTAGGGAACTGCTGAATCTCTAGATCAGAGTTGGGAACTAATCACATAGGAAACCTGTGACAGAAGTAAGACTCAAACCTACTTTTCTTAAGCCCAAAGACAAGCCCCTAGGCATGGAGGTAGCCTTCTTCTCTTTGCCAGTCCTTGCTATTCTTGCCAAAACTGCCAGTGGCAGCCGTGAGGAAAAAATGCTCACTTTGGGATAGCCCCGCTCACAGCCCCACCAAGCATCAGTTCAAAGTGCGTTTTAATGCTTGGCATGTTTCACTCTGGCCTCTTCAGAGATCAGGTTAATATTATCACCTCTCATCAAACATTAATCTGTACATCATTTGCCAATTGAGGCATGAGTAGGTTACACAGATTTATTCAGCAAGCAACAATTGCTGCCTAGACTCTGTGGTCTAGTTGTTAACAGCTGGCTGTTTGGGTTGTCTTTTTGTTAAGTGAGGAGCCTATTTATAGGCGGCAGAACACATGCACGTCCTTGTCTGTGCTACTGCAGATCCTGGTTAATCTCTTCTGGTACAAAAGCCTAGTCTACCAGCTAGCATACTGTGTATTAAAATCAGCGTGGGAGAGTCTCAGAGGGTTTTTTTCCCCCTTCTTTCTATCACTATCTTGAAGCTTTGGAGCAGACTGATAGCACAGAGACAGGCTGCTTGTCTAAAAACGGGGACAATATTTCCCTCGTAGCTGGTGTCTTCCAGGATACAGAGGAGGTGATCAGTGGTAGTGGTGTCTCACACACTGTCATTAAGAAGTGTTCTTGTGGCAAAAGATCTGATTTTAAACAAGGTATTTCATGTGTGTGCATAGCACCCCATTCTCTACCCAGAGGAGGGCAGACTTAGATTTTTGTTTGCTTCTTGAAAATTAGATGTCAGGCAAAGTATCTGTGATTATTCCTGCTCAAGGGCAGGGGGAAAAGAGGGTGTTGGTGGATGCTCAGCGAAGGAAAACCAATGCGTATCTGCACAGTTGACGCCATCAGTGAGTGGGGAGTATGGCCTCATGCCTCTTAAACGTCTATGGCACTCTGATTGTCAGAGGCGCTGCTTGCTTGAGTCACTTTTAACGCTGTTTATGCTTAAAATGAAAATGCTCTGATTCTACCATAATACACAATGAAGTGCTTAATTACAGAATTGAAAACAATGTTGAAAAGAAAAATGAGTACAGCACAATTTCAGATTATGTTAAATAGCATTTTTTTTTTCTTAGTTGCTTTAGTGTCCCTACTATTTTAGGAATTATGAGGTGTTATGGAGGAGAGAGGGAAACCAGATTTTCTCCACACTCTCCTCCCCTTGCTTCTTCCAGGGTTCACATACCTCTGGGCTGCTTTCTCCCTTCTTGTTCAAGAAGGAATTTCCCCGATCTCACATGTCTGTCTTCACTGCTCTCTTCCTGACTCACACTGTTACTTGTTTCACATGTAGGAAGTGATATCTCCCACTGCTCCTGGCCCTGGAAGCTTCTCTTCTTGTAGAGTCATGCTGTATTCCTTACCTTATTCAGAACTTTCTACACTGCCCATCACATTCTTTTTTTTTTTTTTTTAGGGACAAGTGCAGCGTTTTAGGAATCCTGGGCCAAAGGAAACACTTGGTGGCCATAAATCTTACTGAATGCCAAGGCTCTGGCCTCTATAAATCTCTTTCTAGACTGAGTATTGTCCTCTGATGCATAGCCTGCAACCGGGACAAGCATGGCTTCTCTCCCACCTGTGCACAAGAGTTTTCTACCTGAGAAATGGCGAGTGGCTGTATGGGAGGGTTGGAATATACCTGAGTCTTGGCCTATCATGACTAGCGTACATGCACGGACCCAACAGCTGGACATCACTCCAGGCTACACTACAGACGTGGCCATGGAGCCATAGCTGACCCAATTGTAACACAGACTGGATGTTGGGCATTTAGAGAGCTTTTATTATGTCTTCTGTCAGTTTTACAGGTTCTTTCTATTACCTGATCAGCACTTACTAAACAGGGACCACTGTTTAGTTGCATTGCCCTATACTGGCAAATCTTCAGGGACCAGGTTCTGAATGGAGAAGCCAGGGAGACCGAAAGAAGTTCTTCGGTGCAGCCTTGAAGTCTCTGCCGATGCTGGGGGTAGGTTCTGGGGGACCTTTCTTTCATTCAATTGATTGATAGAGTTTGTGATTTGTGGTCCTGAAATAGCAGGTTATATCTCTTATGTATTCATCTCTAAATGCATGAGAGAGGTTCCTGTAGTGGGAGAGAGCTGCTTTTGTGAGCAAGGTACAAATTAGCTGGGTAATTAGTAAATGTGTATGCATACTTTGCTTGCCCAACTCAAAATGACTTCATCCTCAAACGCTTAAGATGCCCAACCAAATAAAAATGTTGGCAGTAGTTCACTGTGTGCTTTAGAAAACGTGACTCGTTACTTCATGGGCTGTCAGGGGTATTTCTTAGGGCCTTTTTCCAACCTCCCAGCTGAGCTGTGTATGGGGCACATGTGAGTGTGAAGTCTCTGCTCCAGTGTGTCGTGCAGGAACTGCCTTCCCTTTGGGAAGAGTGGCTATCTTTTCCCACAAGAAGACTCTGGCTCTGTCTGCAGCAGCAACACGTTCAGTTCCTGAACAAAATTTGCATTTTGGTATTACTCTGCTGAAGAGGTAGGAGCTGAGATATAACAGATGTGCACTTTTCAAGGAATTTTTCAAGGGAAAAAGCATTTTCAAGCTATTAGCCAAATCTTAGGGAAATCAGCATTTGACTGCAAGGCTGCTGTCCTCAGCCAAAGGATATTGCTGAGTGACGTGCCCTAATCGAGGGACAGAGAAAGATGTTCTGTCTGGCTGTCCTCTTTGTGAGAAGAGTGCTGCAAGCTGCTTGGACAGAAAGCATGTGGGTGCTTTGGGAATACCTAGAGAGGGACCAACACTCTGAGAAGGCAAAGGAAAGCAGTGGGCTGCAGAGACTGGCATCCAGAGAAATCCAGTTATCTGGTCTTCAAGGGACTGGCTACTATGAACAGGACCTGAAGATGGAAACAAGTGTTACAGCAGTAGAATCACTTTTTTTCTATTTGAAGTCTTGTCGCTTCTGAGACTTGCCTCACACAAATATCTTGTAACTTAAGGAAAACAGTGACAGTTCACATTCTTTGACATTCATGGGTATGTGTTTACTTTAATTCCATCACAGCAATTATTCTATGTGTCTGAGGGGAAAAAAAGGACAGCTGCTGTTCTGTATTGTGCAGAATGTACAACAGCCTCGTTTGTCCCTTCCTTCTTATTCTGGCCCTTGTCACATGAATCCCTGCAATAAAAGAGTTTGGAAATAGCTTCAATATGTGCTTGTGGAGCAGGAGAACGACGAAGTTCTGCAGGGCACTTGGGTGAGCACAAGAACAGACTGGACCCCAGCTAGAATAATGAGGGCGTGCACATCAGTCTGTGTAAGTGCTTCTCACAGCATGGTCCTTAAGTGAATGTGAACAGCCCAAGAGATGTGCATAAACTTTAAATTAATTGCTTCAGTTGCTTATCTGTTTATACTTCTCCTAAAGCAGTATGTACTTTGGTAAGTATTACATACATCTATCTGCATTTCATATTCAGACATACAGGCATAAATTTTGATATACTAATTCAAGCATAAATAAGTAGCATCTGTGACATCACAAGGATTCATTTATAGAATCGTAGTACAATGCTCCCTGAGCATCACCGGTGAAGATCACATTAATACACCTGGGGTATATTCTGCACTGCCTGGCAATCTACTGCTAGCAAAGGATGCAAATAGGTTCCGGTGCTTCCTGCAGGGCACTACGCCAGCATAATACAGATGATGAGGGGGAAAAGCTGAGCAGATACTTTACATCTCTGTGTAAATCCTCCCTGTTCTGTCACAAGAGCACCTCGTACAAATAAATAAAAGGGATGTAGTTAAATCATGCCAGTCACCAAAAAAAAAAAAAAAAAGCCTGAAGACTGACTCTGGCTGCCTGCCCAGTTGTGACAGGTTTTCTAGGCAACGAAGCATACACTTGTGTCTGGGAAAGCATTTAATTCATGGCCCATGGACTTCTGAAGACCTGGGATGATTTCTGAAGGATCTGCTAAATGTAAATAAGAGAAGTGAGACTCTTATCATGGAACTTAAACCTATTCTGCAGCAGTCAGCACTTCTGTTAGAAAATGCTGAGGTCTGTAAATTGTTAAAAAAAAAAAAAAAAAGCTGACAGTTCTGTGGCTGGAGTTTTCCCATTTATTGAAAACCTGAAGATGAAGGAATGCTGTAGGGTCTCTGGCACTGAGTGCCAAAGCATCTCTGCCTTCTCTATGTCAAACTGATATTGGTGGGACTGGTTAGTAAAAGGAGATCTGTTGGCGGTTCATGTGTTATCATTTGTTTTCATCTCAAAGTCATGATGGAGATCCTCTTGCCTGTGTGTTGATCAAGCTGCCATCATTCAGTTTCAGATACCGTATTTTTTAACTTCTTGCATCTAAGCAGGCTGCGGATCTATTTTTTTCTTTTTTCCTGAATGGGTAATTCTTTAGGCTTTTTAGGCTCCCCAGCAGTAGTGCTGATATAGTGAGGATCTCCCAGTTGCTTAAGTACAACTTCCCTCTGAGCTACAAGGAGGTGGCTGCTCTGTATTTGTAGTTCTTTGTAGATGAATTATAGTGAAAGCAAGTAAACCCACAGGCTCTGAGGCTTTCAGAACCAGACTCTTGGAAGCATGAGAAATGTATAGATCTAGGCTATGTGACGCAATATCTGGATGTTTTTCCTCATCTTAACTTTCTTGCCACTTGTGAGGGCTCTTTAGAGTTTGAAGCTGTGAGTGAACTCCAAAATGAAGGCTATATCTTCTTGCCCAGGTTGATTTGTCTGTAAACAACCTTTGGTTGGTTCTGCACCTTGGTAGGACCCCTTTATTATGGTAGGCATGCAGGTAGCACTCAGCAGAAAGCATGCAAGTAAATAAAAGATGGAAAATGACAGTGTACAGGTATTCTTAAATAGGCTAAATCAGAGCATGTTTTTTTTTTAAGCTGTGTACAAACAGATTCTCAAGCACATGTTCTTTGGGAAGACCTTGAAAATAAGAGATGAGGCAGGTTTGTTGCAAAGTGTTTGTAAGAAGTGAAGTTTGCAAAATGGGGGTTGCAGCTGCACTGCTGAAAGCATGAAATGCAGGCTGAAATCTCCTACCTCACAGCTTTAAGAAGGTTCCCCAGTTCTTATGTGAGCCTCCTGGGGGGAAATAGGATCCCCAGATATGTTCTCTTGACTCTTGGACCTATGGGAGTGAGGGGGGATGACGACAGGGACTAGGCTTGGTTAGACAAAAGTGCTGCCAGAGCAGGAAGATGAAACTACTCAGTGCTTGCAGTTCCCTCTGCCAGCTGGAGTGGACCTGTAGTGGTGGTTTGTGTGTGTGTTTCTCTGCATGTAGGGCTGGTAACAAGTAACTTCTTCCTCAGTTAAGTGACCTCCTACGGGTTGGAATTTGGAAATCAATAGAGCTTTTTGTATTGTTTTATTCTGCTGCCCTTGAATCTCTTTTAGGAAGCTGGTATCACTGAACCATCTCTAGAGTAATGAGAGGGCAAACATTCTGTGAGGTTTGTGCTTGTTTAAACAGCTAAATTAAATTGAGGGGCAGCTATAGTCTCCCCCATAATGGGATGATGGTCATGTTCAAATTTTATTGGTAGACTCATGCCTCTAACCCCATGGGAGTCATTAACAGAAAACAACTAGTTGTGAGATCACAGGCCGGCATGCAGTGTGACATGGGGTGGGGGAACACCTCTGGCATCCAACCTCCTTCCATCCCACACGCTGAGGCAGTTCAACACGGCAGGTTTCAATGAAGGAACGAAGCAGTTATAGTTCTTGCTGAGGACAAAGCACAGGCAGACATGGGAATGGCTCTAGAGCAGAAGCGAGCACCCGGTGGCTTTCAAATGTGTGTAAACTTTAAATGAAAATTAAAGACCCAGCCCAAGCTGAATTTCAGTTATCAGAAGATGCAAACTAAAAATTGAGCTGAAGCTTCAGGCTGAAGCGTTCATTTTGACTACCTGGTTTTAACTTTGTTACATGAGTTTTCCTAGTGTTTTGATATTGTCAAAATGACTATGGCAGATTACAGTAATATCTTGTAACATTTAGTCTGTTAAATTAAAGCTTTACTGTAGCAGGACATGGTTTGAAAACCCCCCCTTCCAGGAGTCTGGGAGTGGGGAGGAGGAAGGGGGGGTTGGCACCGAAGGGGAAAGGACGGGGGGCACCCCATAGCTGCGCGGGCTGGCAGGGCCGAGGAGGGGAGTTGGGGTGTGTCTCAGCATTGGGTTCTCCGCGAGTCCTTCACTTGGAGCTGCAGCAGAAGCGCAGGACAGCGAACTCGTGCTGGTGCTACACCTGCAACTTCAAAAAAAGAAACTACGTCGTGTGTCCCCCCCCCCCCCCCAGCTTCCTGGCCGTGCGAGTTGACGCCATCCCAGGCCTTGCCTCTGCGCGCTCCTCCAGCATCTCCCCCCATCATCCCGTCTGTGCTCCTCTGCTTCCCTTCCCTCCTCTCCAGCGCCTGCCTGGTCTCCCTCACCCCTCTTCACCCCTGTCGGGGCCTGGGCTCAGGGGAAGAGCCAGCTAGAAGGCGGCTTCCCCTTCCCCTCCGCCGTGGTTTTG
>NW_010511085.1:112263-133816 GCF_000687285.1 Phaethon lepturus | reverse complement strand
GGCCCCCAAATCTACGGAAGTGTTTCAGTGTGCTGTGGTTTTAATTGAAATATCTCTGAATCATTTACTGTTTTGCACCTTTGACACAACACTCTCATACAACGGTCCTAGAGATGAAACCATTGAAGATTGTATTTGCAGGAATGAAGATAGTTTTTATTGGTGTTCTTTTAGGACCGACCACAAGGAATGAATAATGCTCGCAAAGAAATACATTTGGATGAAGATGACTGAACATGCAGATCCAAAGGCCTTTTAGGATATGGTGAACCTTTGGCCTTGGATGAAGAATGTTCTTGGATGAAAGAACTCCAGCTGAAAGACTTTGTCTTTGCCTTTTGCCTTGAGAGTTGCAAAGATATGAAAGATGTAAAGGAAACAAAGATTTGCAGCTGAATTTTTGCAGGGTGCGGTTACAGTGGCTGACCCTGGCATGGGCCAGCCTGCCTCATTACTGTGGAATGTCACATGCTTGTACCTCTTACCAGTCTTGTATGGCTCCCAAAAATCATATCACATATATTCTGCTTTCTATTTGCAAATTATATCAGCAAATTTTAATTGCGTATTTTCTGTAGTGAAATTGGCACCTCTGGGATTTATGTGTATTGTGTAGCTAAAAAGGTAAATGCAGAAAATACTTATTATACAGCGTTCATCAGATTATAATACCGTGCTTGTTCCTTTAGCTGAACAGGTAGTTAAGTAATAATCTTTGTCTTTCTTCATAGTTAATGACTAGCCTAAGTTTAAAATGGCAAGAGTTCACTAATGAAGTCAATGAAGTGACATTCACAATATGGTCAGCCATGGCTACCTGGGCATTTGAATGGATTTCTTACTCTAACACATTGAACTATGTTAAGTCAATAGGAAGACATCTAATGACTTCATAAGTTTCCTTACTAAATATTCAATATACTTGAAGCTTGATTATACATTTAACTATTTTGCTTCTTGAAGTGTCCTTATTTTCACTTTATAATAAAATGCAGCGCTGTGAGACTAGTTCTGTTTAGTTTCTTAGAATATGATTTGAACCACGGATTTCATAACACTGTTTGCTAAGGTTGACCTTCAAAGCATGGATATACAGACACACTACCTGACATGTTAGTTACCTAGGTATTTCTGCGAAAGCATAAAAAAACCCCATGACTACATACAGAGAAATGCTGTACCGAAGTTAAAGGACTTACTTTGCCTTTGTCTCTCCTGGAATCAATCCACAGGGAGAGAGGCTTAGTGATTTCCCACCCCCACCCCCCCACTGTCCTGGGTAGAATTCTGTAATTCTTCTGTTTTCATACCAGCTCCCACACCATCATACCTTTTGTGCCAACTGGGCTTGCTGAGTAGGTCTGTCAGAATTCAGGCGTTTACAGTATCTCTGTTCTAAAGTCCACCAGCATACGTAGCTACCAGACAGACCTCTCAAAGGACAGACCTGAACTGAAACTATTGAAGTGAAACACTCATCCTCTGCCAGGGTAGCTTAGGTGAGCCTAGCCTTTTCAGATGAGGAGATATTGGCCCAATTCTCCTAAATGCCCTCTGCAACCTCTTAATTAAGTTATTCCTCAACAGCTATTTCTTCTTGCCCTCTACCCCATTTAGCTTTACAAACACAATTCTACTTGGCTAAAAACAGCTTCTAGGCTTTTCTAAATGATAATACGTACACTGTCTTAACAACCCTGACCTTTTGACCTGAAGAACTAGGTGACAATAATCTGCCTGTTGCTTCTCCTCACCGCCCTGTGCCTGTTCCTCTCTCCTCCCTCTTATCTGGCCTTAACTGATCATAAAAATTGTGCGTGACTATTGGAAGTGTCAGTTACTGCAGGGTCTCTGTGCTGGGCTGATTAATATAAAATAATTCATATTGAGATACATATGTATGTGTTTGTGCAAGACGTTAATATAATCTACTACCAACTAGTAAATATGTGTTGAGACTATTGGACTGTGTGTACGTGTGAAGAAAGCTATGGGAGAAGTTCTCTAAATGCTGGACAGGTAAACTCCATTGTTTACTATTGATTATTAATGTACTGATGCTGTTTTGTTACTGCCCTAATAAAAGAAACCTTTACCAATGCTTTGCTATCGAGTAGTGTGTATGGCAAAGAGGTCCAGGATATTTCTCTAATAGGAGGTGAAAAAGCCAAAAGACATCTGGCTTGACCAAAGCAATGTGTTTTTACAGTGATCATGCCCCAAAATGGATCAAATCAGTCATGGGTTAACTTCGGAATAGCTAAGTGACTTAATTTTTCCTTTCCTTTGGCCACCATGAAAATTGACCAGCATTTCTGATTTCATGTGGTTTTTTCCATGTCAGATAATGCTTTGTGTGTTGTGCAGCCCACCCTAGGGCTGGGGCTCCATCTATTTCTGGGTCAGCAAGGGAGTATTTGCTGTTTTTACAGAGCCATTTTGTTTTCCATGTGTTTTTTTCTAGAAACTTTGACTATATAAACCAGCAAACTCTTCTGGATAGGTATGTGGCTTTCAGTCTGGTGTTAGAGCCATGCTCTATTAAAGATCTGTTGCTGCTCCCAAGAGGTGAATAACAGATTCAGGATAGATTACACCAAAGAGGTTTGTTTTTTCCTGTGTCCTCCAGGAGTTACTCTTACCCAATGTTTTCACCCCCTGTTAAGCATCACTAGTACTGCTGTGTTGGCAAATCCTCATTGTCCCTCAGCAGGGAAACTGTGTGTACTCATCTCCTTGGTCACTAGTGTGATTTCCTATAACTTTGATAGAAATTCACCATTCTTATTTACTAATACTATAATTAAAAGCACTATAAATCTATGATATAACTGTAAAGGAACTGTAGAAGGATAATTCCTAGTTTTAAGGCTGTGTATGAGGATTTCCCCTTGTATTTCCCCTTTGTGCATGTGGTTATATATTCTTCAATCACCTCTGATAGGCCTGTCTTAACATAGAAAGGACAGAGGAAACAACTTCTAGGTCCTCTTTTTTTTTTTTTGGGGGGGGGGGGGGGGGGAGTGTGTGTATGTGGTCTGGGGAATCGATCTCCCTTTTGTCTTCCTTTTAAATTTGAACCTCTGAGTCTTGATCTGGAGGTTGAAAAAAATCTATTTTGTATTTAAGATGAGACCTTGAGGCCTAAACTCATCTTTTGTTGAAAACGTCGAGCCAACCTTAAACAAATTCATATGGGGACTTTCTTTTCACTGCTGTTTTCCTCCCTTAGCTTTTATTTGTCAAAGAAAAGCATAAGGGGTGACATATCTACTCCACCCAGAGTAGATGCTTGGTATTGGGGATTCATTTATCATGAAGACAAAACATAACAAGATCCTGAGGCTGAAAGTCAGAGAATTTGATCAGGAAAGATGATGCCCATTTTAAGAAGCCAAAGTATTTTATTATTGGAATGCATCATTCAGGGAATATGATAGATTTTCCATTAGTGGAAGTCTTTGTTCAAAACTGCGTATCTCTCTAAAAGAAGAGCTGGCTCAAGAGCAAGCAGCTGAGGCTGATGCAAGAATTACTGAATAAGGGGGCTTTGCCCTTTTTTATGCAGGATGAGTCAGATGTGTACCATAATACCACAAATGGTGGTACTTATTGTAGAAAAGTGAGATTAGACTTTTGCTATGGAAGTGGCACTTTGAGAAAATTATTAAAATGGCATCTAAAGCAACTACATCTCATGCTGCTGGCGTCAGGGAATGTGTATGATGAATGTTATAGTTAACTCTGTAATAGGTAACCTTGTGTCTGTGTGATCTTGGAAGTGCCTGCTGAGGCCGGCGGGTGCTTTTGTGTAGGCAGGAGACTGTTAGTTAAAATTGCAGCAGCTTTCAGCCTCACAGGTCAGAGCTATAAGTTCACAGGGATGATGTTACTGTGGATTTTCTTCTTCAACGGTTAAAACATTTACACAGAAAGACTTGGATTCTCAGTCCTCTTCAGTCTGAAGGGTTTAACTCTAAGTGTCAGGAGAGGGCCCCAGCTATCGGGCCAGCATACATGCGGTACGAGCATGGTGTATTCCCCTGTTTGGCGCTAGGCCACTGTAGTTGCTGGCGGTCAGAAACACAGCGGCAGGAGAGAACCTCCTGGCAGGCTAGAAGTTAGGGCACTAACCTCTGCTGACAAGTAAACACTAAAAGTTTTTGCTTCTGAGACTCTTTTTGGGGTTTTTTTTGTGTTTGATTCAATGGTAGACATGAGCTTGTAAGATGGTGTAACATACACGCCTGGCCTGTGGAGCATGGGGCAAAACCTCAGTTTCTTCTCAGCTGAATCAGGCTGTGCCTTCCTTGCCCGCGCTCCCTGTCCCACTTCCACTTGCTGCTGCCCCATGGCCTGGTGGTGGGGTGGAGGGTGGTCTCCAGGCTGGTGCCTGGGACATGCTTCTTGTCAGGTGAGTGACAGCTGAGGCCTACAGTGATGGAACGCCTGCTTAAAAAAAGGCTAAATTGCCTGGATTTCATCTGCGTGTGTTCACACGATTTCCACGAGGTAGAACTCCACCATCCCATGAAGTCTGTTATAGGACTTAGTCACAGCGTTATCTTCACTGCTGGATTACAAACACAGTACAACGTCAGACTCTGCGTAAGCTTAACACTGGACAGAACAGCTCCCTTTGGCAATTCCAGGGATTTTGTTGTAAATTTACCAAATCGCAGAATTAATTTTGCAGGCTTAGATGTCTGATGAATGTCTATGTACCGTCATAGTCTTTTCATTGTAGCATCTTATTCTTTAGAGTTCTTGTGAGTGTACACGGTTAATAAAATCTCCAAGGGCTACAGAGCCCACTGTTGTCAGAAATGAGGCTATTTTGAAATTGTTGTGTTTTTTTTACAGGCACCCTCATATCTTCCAGGCATGAGGACACACTTTAAGTACATTTCTAGTTGTTTTACACACTTTGAGATGGACTAGAGGCTTTTTCTGCTCTGGGTAGTAATTCCTTTTCATTCCTGGAGCTATGTGATGGTCAGTGATCTCCCAGAACTTACTAATCTTGCTTTTTTTCCTGTATCTGACTTGTGCACAGACAACTAGACCTGGTGAAGTTCTGCAGTGCTCAACCAACGCTTGTTTTTCTGGGAAATTTAGGCTTCAGAGACAGTCCCCTACAGTGTGAAAACTACCAACCTTAGAATATTATAGGCCTTTCCTTTCGCCTTATCCAATAATTTTGACCTTGTCTAATGAGTATCTGTGGGTTGGTTTGCTAAGCAGTACTATTACATTTCATCTCTTTAGCTTCACTTTTACTGTCTGAGTTGTTAGATAGGAGATATCAGAAAAAATAACAGGTGATAATTTCTTTTTTAAAATAATTGTTCTTTTCTCCTACTACATCTCTTCCTTCCTGAGAAAGTTGGATATTTTTTTACCTTGTTGTGTATTACTTTATTGTGAAAGTCTGTCACTGTAAATGTGGTCACATTATTAACTTTTATCGATAAATGTCCAATATTCCTGCTTCATAAGGTGGAGCTTTCATAAACTGCTACTGCTATGTGATATGGGAGAATGGGGAGAGAGGAGAGAGTAAAAAGAATCTGCAGAGGATAGTTTTCCTTTGTTGAGGAATTATTTTCCCTCATCACAGTAACAGATTTTTGAGAGCCTGAAAGAGGCAATTTACTCCTAGATACTTTCTGCAGGGAAAGCATGAACCGTAAAACTATCTTGACACCGGTACCAAACACAGCAATCCCATTGCCCCTTTCTTCTGTTGTCCGACATGCACATAGCATGTCACAGGCAGCTTTGAAGTCAAATTCCTTGAAGGTGTAGGAGACTGTGCCACAGTTTTGAAATAAGTCTGTAATTCTTCTTCTTTGTGTGTTGAGCTTCGTAACAAGCCGTGCTGCCTCCTTATTAGAAATGTCGCATTGTTGTATAAACTTTTATATTCTGGGGCTCTTCAACAATGCTTCCGAAAAGCTATATGCTTCAGAGCCTAACACCTGAGTTTTTCCATACTGCTGCTTCCAAGCAAGAAGGGTAAAGTACCATTTTTAAAAGAGCAGAACGGAGCACAAAAAATTCAATATTGTGATTTTCATTTTTTTTTTTTTCCCTAAAGTACGGTTAGTGCTATCTGGAAGCTTTGCATGGAGCCTGCAAGGGCACTCTGAAGTTGATTGAGGAGATTGTGTGTGTACAGAAATTCTATTCCATCTTTTCCATGGAAGCTTCAACCATATTTTCAGGTATTGCTCTGGCAATTTCAGTACATTACTATTAAATATTCTGAAGTGGGATGCCAGAGGAAGACCTTTTTTTATTTTATGGCCTAGCTTATATCTAGTACTTGCATAGCAGGGTTTTCATAGATGTGAATCTCTGAAAAACAGGATGTGAAGTGTCTTTAATGATAACAAATCTCTGGATTTTTTTTCACCCCCAAGAAAACAATCTCCCAGATTCCATGGTTCACACTGAGATCCAATTGTTTTAATGATCCTAATTTTTCCTATTTTTCTCCTTCACACTCACCTACCCCTGCTCCTCCTCCCTTCCCAATTTCATTGCTTCCTTACAAGATACTTACTTTGTGAAAAGTATCCACAAGAAGAGGGTCTAGAAGTGGTAGTCAAGTGACAGGCTTTATTTTGTACCAAATCATACAATTTAGTTTTCAGATAACACAAAAAAACCCCAACCCCAAAATGCAATGTAAGTTGTCAAAAAGATGACACTCTAAATACTAGAAAATATTAACATCTATTGTCAAGAAAAATAAAAAGTATGAATCACTCCATCTCCATGACACATTTCAAAACTGCTATACACAGCACAAATTATAGTGTGTTTGATGGTATCAGGGATAATAGTACTTGAGAGTTCCTCTGTGAGTGCCCAGTGTTGCTGCTAAAAGGGTTCAGTTGTGTTGGTTTACACTATATAGCTGCAGAAAAAAGATTGAAGTTCTCTGAGGTCATCTTTGCTAAAAATAAAAGCTGATACAGAATTATTGTTAATAACTTCAATCAAAGGAAAATAGTTTCATATTTTGTGTATTACATTCTTACTGAAAAGAAAATCTACGTGTATAATATTGATTTATTTTCGTAGTGCCTTGCAGAATATTTCCAATGTGATGTTCCCTTTTTTCACCAGCCATATCCTATGCAATCCTGTATTTTAATTCCTTCTATTATCAAGTTCCTGATCAGGAATGCTTCCTGTGTTCAGCAGTCACATCACTCCTAAACAGAGGAGTCAGAAATATCTCAGGAAAGGCTACAATATAAAAATCATGTCTGTCTGAAAATCTTATGAGGAATTGTCCTCCTTTAGAAAGGCCATCACCTTTGATTTTTCTTGCATTGCCCTTAGCTAGTGGTTTCCTGTGCTTCAAGGAGAGAGAGAAACAGCTTCTCTGAGAACTGCAGGAGATGGAAGTCTTTCTGTGAGTGGCCACTTGTAGGCAGCATCTTGTTTCATTTCCAGAGAGAGCAATAAGTATTTTGTCCAGAGCAGGTTCCTCATGGAAATCCCGGGACAGAACATGATTATTTGGCAATACTGAGAAAAAAAAAAAAAAAAAAAATCGTTGTCAAGACTTGTGTGGGGAAATCACTGTTACTTTCAGAGAAAACTATTCAAAAGAGAAATAAGCACAATACCTGAAGAATATAAATTATACGGATTGGGGTGTGTGTGTGTGTGTTCGTTTTGTTAAGCTCATTCAAAAACCATCTACTTTTTGGGGGGTGGGGAGGAGGTGTGTGTAATTATTCTTTGAAATGAATTACAGTTGGGTCCTTTAACTCCAAAGTAATCAGTGGCTTTCTATCTAAACTCTGGGAAAATTCAGCCATAGTAGAAGGGAAAGGACTATGATATTAACCATGTAATTATTTGTTTTAGTATTCATGGTTAAAAAGAAAGGTAATTTCTGCTTTTAATGTGAATTTTGCCCTAACTGAAGGGATGCAGCTCTTGCTTACATAATGAAAAGTTTGATAGAAGGATTGCTGGGAGGGGTAACTGAATGTTGAAATGGAGCAGATAGCAAGAGGAAGAAGAGGGTATAAAACATCATAAGGCCTATTACTAATATATTAACCCACCTGGAAAGAAAACAAATTAACTGTAAATCAGAAGAGAGAACGCAGATACTTACATAGATTGCCTAACATACAGTATGCGTCTTTGAGGATGAAAAGGTCATTGTAAAAGTGTTTTCCGAGTCTCTAGGGTTAAATGCAGTATTCAAAAATACAAACAAAAAAGTTTTTTAATTATGTTCTATTTCGGTTGTCATCTTCATTACAATGTCCCAATTGCCTCCAGCAGTTCATTAAGGAATGCAAATACTATGCAACTTGTAGTTTGTTCTTTTGACCCTACACATATAAAGCAACTGAAAAGGATGGCAAGTAGCTGATTCTGTTCAGTTTTGCATTTTCACCAACAGAACCATGTCCCTTAATCCCGTCCCTGATGACTTGTACACAATTCTGGGAGTCAAGGGACCTCCAAGTGCCGTTAGAGATGGAATTACAAAGAACGCAGCTGACTGTGCAATTACTACAAATCCTTTTTTCTTAAACTAGTTAACTTGAAGGCATTTGGTGTGGATATGATTGTATTGCCTTCCATTCTACTTCAATTCTTTGTTTTGGTTTTAGAAATTGAGGTCTGATGAGAGCTTAATTTTGTCTGATAAGATCTACTTTAGTTCTTTTGCTCAGTGAAAGAACAGAGGGTGATGCTACAGTTAAATCCAAAGACATTAAAAGGGCAAATCATACTTTGAGGAGTGGATATGGTGGTGCAATATGGTAGCATAACTTCCCAAGACAACTAATATAAGTACTGCTGTTTGAGAGAGGTGAACATAGGTTGAAAATTATGGTCGAAAATATGGAGTCTGGAGCAAGTCAGTGTTGAAAGAACATATGAAGTAGCCTGTTGATATGGGTCTAATCTCTAACGTGAGTTTATGTTGTTTTCAAAATTTCTTTTTTTTTCTACAGTGTGAAATTACTTTCAGAGATCCCATCCAGTTCGGTGCTGGCTTCCCTAGTCCTCATTATTTCGTCTGTTTGGGTGTCTCTGTGTATTTCTGTCATGAGGCAGAATTTTACAACCATAAGTGCAAATAGGATTAGTTCTCAAAATAACATTTCAAAGAGAGGCTTTCATTGGCAGAAAGCAAGTTTGTGCAAAATGCTGATGACATAAGCAGCTTGTTGGATGATATAGCCTGAAAATGAATCTGCTAAGAAATCTTCAGATCAAATGCAGTTGTATCCAGGAGGAAATAATTAGCGTTAGAAATTTTGCTCTCACTTGCTGCACAGGCTTGGCAGCCTGCACTCCCTCTGCTCTGTGTTATCTCATTAACATTATTATTTGGGAGCCAGAGTCAAACACTTACATTGAGTAACAGTTATGACTACTTGACACAATGTCAGTAAAATGCAATTTTTTCATATAATTGGAATTTTGAGAGGAAAGAGAGGAAGAGGCAGAAAATGAGAAATTAGTTATTTCCTGTACCTCTGTCATTGCACACATTAAGCTTCACTGGTGCCTTTTGCATGATCTCATGGCAGTCCCTTCACAGCAGCCTGATCTCTGCCAGGTTTAAAGAGATGAGTAAAATACGAGGTGATGAGTTTAAAATGTCGCTGGGTGGAACAGTAGACCTTTTAGACTTTCTATATTGCAATAGGTCCAAGACAGAATACTGTAATTCTGATCGTGCTGGGAATCTGCATTTATGAAAACAGAAGCTTTAAGTAAAGCTGTCTGAAGTTTTCAGGTGCAGTATTGCACTCGTTAGCCTGAGTACTCTGTAGAATGACAGTGAATATTTTTATTATCAAAGGGAAGTCAGGGGCAGTAAATTCTAATGAGGATTAGGGCCATAATAAATTAAAGTTAGAGTGGGTGGGGTTTTTTCCTGTTTCTGAGAGAGCTTATTTTCTCACTCAAAAAGAAAGAGTCATCCTCGAAGTCTTTAATATGGAGCTCAGATTTCAGAGATCAATGATCTCTGCATAGAAGCAGACATCTGCCACCAGACCTCCATCTGGGACAGATATTGGTGAAGCTAATGTCCCTAGAATTAAAAAAAGTCAAGCTATCCTGTGTCACCTTGGAAGAAGGCGTTCATTAAAAACTGGCATGTCTGCTTATAGAAATAATCAAGTAATAAATAAGGTTTTCAGCAAAGTGCATTTATTCAGCAATGCTTATATCGCTATCCAGATTTTGTAATTTGATTTTTTTAGACTCAGATAAATTTATTATTATTTTTTTCTTACTGCTCTTTCATATCTTTGTGGCTGCATAATTCTGTGAACTCCTGTTATGCTTTATTTGTCATCTCAAGTCAAATCAGAATTCCCACTGGGCCACACACAGTACAAGCTTGTGAGTAGAATAGCATTTACCCTAAAAAAAAAAAAAAATGCTTGCTTTATAGTTGAATAGAAACACACAGAGGTGAAGTTACTTGACCACTGTCACAGAACAATTAAGTGGCAGAGCAGAGATTTTTTTCAGCAAAATTTCCTGAGATTGATACAGTCAGGTGATATTGAACTCAGCAGTGTGGAATCTCTCCCTCTGCTTTAGGTAGAGAACTGCTAAAACAAAAGAAGCTTGCATCAGAGAACAATCCTGACTAATTTTAAGTAAAAAATCTAATTCCCTCCTTTCGTTCCTCTATTCCTCCAGTTTCTTTTTCATTATAAGGTTCATGTACTTCTTTTTCTATATGTAAAATTGTTCCATTCATATTTCAAGTTACAAAGTGGTTATGATAGGCTGCTTCTAATTCTTGTCCTGCACCTCCTGAGATTTAAAATAATTAGTAATAACCCTATGATACTGCTGCCTTTTTTTTTTTTTCTTCTAAGATCAATTAAATTGGTATAAAATCTTACCCTGTTCTTTCCTGCAATGCTTTTGGAAAAGTTCAGACTGTGTTCCTCCTCCAGGTTTGACACTGACAAACCCCCCCCCCCAAATTTGTTTATTTCATTGGAAGTGGAAACTGAATTTTGATAGCTAGTAATTTGGTCAATATTACGTCTTGCTAATGATTTATGGGCTTAAGTATATGTTTTGCTCTTCAGGCTAATGCTGCAATCAATATCTGTGAACTTGTCCATTATCTACTTGTATTGTACTATTCAAACTTAAATGTTGGGTTCTGTCACATAATCTAAGCAGAATTCAGTAGCACTGAAATGTTCATCAATCTTCTTTTCCTAAGTCATGTCACTCTCTTAATCTGATAGTCTGACTCACCATCGTCCTCTACCATTTTAAGTCTTTGACAGCATGCTATGTTTAGACAGTGTCATGGCATTTTTCTGCAGGTGACGGTAGAAACTCCTTTTTTTGGTGTCTCATGTTAACAGATGTGTGTGGCTAGATAGTGATCAGGTTAATTAGAATGAAGTGAATTATTTGAAATTATTGTATCCCATTGGAACTGCTGTTATAGCAGATAGAGGAGGTGAAGCTTGAGCTGAAAAGTTTCCGTGAACGCAGGTTGTGCTGACCAAAAGCACAGCATTTCACCTCACAACTGGCAGGAGCCCAGACTTTGATCTATGAAACCAAGCTGCTTTTCTGGTTAGTCATATTTCTTCAGAAAAACATGCAGTTGGACATACATTGGGAAAAACATCATGCCCAAAATTGCAGTGAATCCAGACACGAAGTTTTGTTTGAAATTGCCCCTCCGTGTATGAATTTCTCCTAACATATTGATCCTGTCACTCTAAATCCATCAAATCTTGATAAAGTATGTATGCAACTGTTTGGCTAATGAATACAGACTTCCTTACTTAGAAAATAATGCAATATTCAAATGACAAGCCTTGAATTCTCAGACCCTATTCTCCCATACTGATGCTTCAACAAAATCTGGAAAGAAGTGAAGTTAAATAAATGCTGTGTTTCCTTTCAATGACTAGCTAACAAATTGTCCTGATTAGAGTCATTTGTTAAAACATTAAACCTATACTGATGAAAAATGCTGGGGAAAAAAACCCTTCAATTTTATTTTTCTGGGGTCTTGCAAAGCTTATAAGTAAACTTTATTTGTTTATTGTATTAAGTGGGAAATATATAGGGAAAGGAATTAATCAGTGATTAAAAATAAAATTAAGAAATTTACACATGTTGAAAAAAGTACTAGTATATAAAATGAGCTGAGTTGGGTGTTGGATGAAACATCAAGCATATGGTGACAATTTCTGCCATTGGTTATTCTATAAAACAGAGAACTTAGAGAAGCATTCATTACCACAGTTTTTAAATGTAAGGACCGTGTACATCTTCTGATGTTCTTATATTAGAGCAGCAGCCTCAGAAGTGTCACACGGGTACTTGTTGTATGGATTTCACTTTTCACACTAAGAATCATGCATTTAAAATAACTGGACTCTTCTCTGGGTATGAAGGTTATTGAAGAATTCTCTGGAATCTCTGTAAGGTGCAAAATATTTAGTTACCTATATATATACACAGTCGGTGTTTGCATGAGGAATATACTGTAAGAGAAACAATAGCTAACGCGTGCTCAAGTCAATTGGCAACTTATTTTTCTAGGTGTGGCAAGAAGTATTTATGCGTGTATGTTGGTGGTAGAGCAAAATATATATTGTGACTGAAAATGCTATCTACTACACCACTGTTATCAAGGGATCTGGAAGCCCCTCTTCGATTTCTGTTACAAAGCTCCATCTTTTTGCCTGTGCATTATGCGTCTAACGAGTTTTACTTTTTTTTTAATTTAATTCAGTGCTTTCAGTTAGAAATTGCAGCACATTAGCAGGTACTTGCACCATAGGTAGAACAAAGCATCTGCACAGCTCTATGGAAACTCCACAAAGAATTTCTGAAACTTCATACCATCATACTAACATCAGTGCGGGATCCAACAGACCTAACTGACAGCTCTATAATTTCACCTTCCAACATAATTTTCTTGGAACCTCATAAAAATGCAAAATGAATTCTTGCTAACAAATCTACAACCTTATATGTAGTTATATTCTCCTCACTTATCAATGAGGATTTTTTTCAAGGAGGATTTAAAAGTTGATGGAAAGAGGGTCGAATCACATTTAGGCTTGAAAAATGTCACCAAAAAAAAGGAAAAATTATCATTCTAAATCGATAGATACGTTTCAAGTTGTACTCTGAAACATCTGCTATTTGTTGTCTCAGGATCAGTGATGTGCAAGTCACTGGAAAATGGGTTGGGGAGTGATTCTTATTCTGATAGAAGGATATTAAAACCCACTAATATTTCATAATAGTAGCATACGGGGGAAATAATTGACTGTGTCTTGTCATATGGGAATACCTTATAATCTAACCAGAAATCATACATAATCATATTCATCTATATGAGATGTTTATAAGCTGTCAAAAATTAAGTCATAGGAGAATAATACTAGTTCATAAATCAGTAAACGAGATCAGATAAGTAAATTGGTGAGATCTTGTAAATGTACATAGAGTGCTTTTGTCCTGTTGCTTCTCTTTTTCTTTTTTTCTTCTGCCCTTTTAGGATTGTTCTTCATTGGCTGAATGTTTAGAAAGAGGGATATATAAAATGTAGGATTTATGAGAGCTTCTGACATTTATGGTACTTTTGATTAACACTTTTATTAGACTTGCCTGAAAAATAATTCATTATTTCAGCTTTTCTTTGTAGTTCTCTAAAAAGCTGCCGTGATCATCAAATAGATCAGGGCATGTAATAAAAGCCATACAGCCAGCAGTAGAACATACTGTCATATAACCATTAAGACTGTTCTGAGAGCCAAAATGTTAGAACTAAAAGTATTTTTAATGACTTGAAATTGCTTGAAGTGCTTTCTGAGAGTTGAAGGGTGCTGATTTATTTATCTAGTGTACTTACCTAAATTAATTTGGATAGAACTACTTTGGTTTTAATCCTCTTACAGTGAAATTTATGTTAATATTTTTAGACCGCGCATCATTTTGTCTGAAGGACAGACTTAAATAATACTGGTCTGAGGATTGTCATTAAATAAGAAAAAGTGAATGAACTAGCCAAAAAAGCATTAAGGAGTACAGTCTTACCTGGATTGTAGTAATAATTTTTAGAAGTGACCTTGCAGGAAATTTCAGTAACATCTTCTCTCTTTCTCCTTTTAATTAGCCTTCTAGCATGGCAAAAGTAACACAAGTATATCAGTAGCTATCTTAAGTAATTTTGTATCACACCTATACGACTGAATTTATCACTCCATCTTCCGTTTTCTTTCACTTTAATACACTTACTGAGAGGAAGTGTATTAACCTGTTGGGGCATATTGTAGGTGTAATAAGCAAGGTAAAAGCCTGAATGTTCTTGACTTTACTGTTTTTTCTGCTGGTATAAAAGGACTGCTCACCCGGGTTTCTCCTCGGCATCCATTTTTAGCCTTATTCTACTTACTGCATTGCTTCTTTCAGGAAATTTGGTAGCCTAGTGTCCAAGCTGCTGCTTTGCTAACCGTCACAGTGATGAAACTTGTCTTCATTAGTGACATAGCTCCTACCGAGACTTTTTCCTGCCATACTACGTAGCTCTCCAAGAGCAATTTCCCGCCACTCCCATCTACCTCTTCCTGTGTGAATGATACTCCTTTTTCCTTCATTCCTTCCGAGCACTGCCTCACTTCTGCCACACATCTTCATTAGCCAGAACTTTGTTGCAATCACTGTAGTATGTAAATATCCTTGATGAACATCTGCCTCTTCACTCGACGGGTTTACCTGCCAGTAGATACAAGCTTTTCCTTGTACATCTGCTTGTTTTCCTAGGTCTGGCTCTAGTAAAACAGAGCAACTGAATGATCTAGACACAGATTGCAAAGGTATTTGGTTCTGTTGACTCTTTTGTACAACTTGTCCACTGCCAATCTGCAACGCTGTGTTCTCTTGGCAAAAATAGTTGTATTATGCAGCAAAGACTTTTGACTGCTTGTCAAAGTCTCTGGGAACTGGGGGAATGTAATTGTCACAAAAATGCTACCAATGCAAAGTCTTGATGCTGAATAACAGTTCTAACTTTCCTCTTTCACGATCTAGAAAGTGCAAACCATATCAATGTATATATCCACATAGTGCATAGATAGTATAAATAGAAGGGTCGGGAAATATGGACTTCCCATCATTGTGATTAATTTGTTTAATAATCTGGTCGAGCTGTTTGATTTTTCTCAATTTTCCTTTCTCTCAAAATGCTACGAAAAATAGTATTTTGGGCAAAATTACTTAAAATATGGTTTTATCTCAGCACAGAAGGAAGAATTAGGCATTTAATGGGAAGGAGAGAAATTAACCCTTCAGGTTTTTTTAAGAACTAAAAAAAAAGTGTGAAATTCTTCAACAACTGATGGGAAAACTTAGTTTCTTAAAATGTCCCAAAAAATAACCAAATTTCAATGAGAGGACATTGTGGAAGGACATTCTGTGATTACAGAAACCTCATGGAAAGTGATATCTTTCCATTTCTGTTCTAGCATGTCCCAGGCCAATAAAAACTTAGCTATTATTTCACACGTAACTGAAGGTTATTATGGCATGCTGTGGCAGATTTATTTCCCTACTTAAATGTGTCTGCATTATGCAATCTCTGCCAAAACAGCAGTACCTAAGAACCCGTTTCTAATTGCAGAAAAGTGAGGCAATGCCACAGGGCTCTGGAAGGGTAGTGCTTTCTACCTTTCTGTGAGTGAGTAATGTTAGGAGTTTCTTTTGAGTTCTGGTTTTCTTCATTGACAGATTTGAGGGTTTTTTTTAGATTAAGGAAGATAAAGAGATGATATTAAAAAATTACTCTCCCTGGCAGGGAAATGGTGGTCGTTTTTCCTGCAATAGACCTAGTCTTCCAGAGAAAACTGAGACAAGATGGCTAAGAGGCTGGAGAAATGTATCCTGCTTACATAAAATTTAACTCACTAGCCTGTTAATCTCGTACTCCGTAGGAAAATAAAGATTTCCCAGAAAAGCCATGTATTTTATTGAACTAACTAATATATTTCTGAAATGAAAAGCAGGCCAGCTTTCAGGCAAACAAGGCTTCTTTCCGTCTGAAAAAAAATAAAAGGCAATCTTTGAGTTAAATACAGGTTGTAAACAATTAGTCTAAGTCTTATTATTATAACTGATATAAATGATTAGTTTCAGAGGAACTAGCTCCGGTAAGCAGAAAGGCGTGCTAGCCAAGGAACATGTGGTTTGATGTTCTCAGCTGGCTGGTGGCAGCACTGGCTTACAATGTTTTCAGACCTCTTATCGCTTACGCCCTTTGCCTCTACGTTGTTGCTTGTGTCCCCCAAAACTGCTTGAACAACCGCTCCCTTAATGGGGGAAGTTATCCTACTCTAAGAAAAAACTCAACCTGCTTTTATTTTCCTGGGTTATTTTTAAGGTACATCGTTTCGGCAGTCCAGCGCTCAGGGTATGGCTGCACGAATAGTTGGGCTGGGGAACCCAGCGGGGCAGCGCGCTGCCACGCAGAGGTGAGAGGTAACAACAAGTCCCATCCCAGGAGCTGGGCAGTTAGTGCACGCGGAATTTTAAAGGAGAGACTGCTCTACAACGGATATCTTAAGCCTATGTTTTTTTTCTATGAAATAATTTACAGTAATTTCTACAGCCAACTACCACCAGCACACAGGGGATGGCACAGCACACGCCGCAGACAGGGATTTATCCTTTAGCCTTTGAACTAGAATTTCAGCACTGTCATTAAAAAGAATTTCAAAAGTTTCCTTAAGGACCTTAGGGCCTAAATATGTTTGGCAGGGGAGAAGGGAACTGGAGCTCAGGTGGAGCTGAGCAAAAGTGTCTGTAAGGAATGAAAAAACCGAAATTAATTTGAGTTAATGGCCTTACTGCCATTCTATCTGAGGTATTCAGTATATCCTCTGCTCATTATAAGAGCTTTTCCATAAAAGAAAGCAAGCTAAAAGGCTTCATAATTGCTGTGCAGTGTTACCATAGGTGACCATATAAATTATGCGAAGATTTGCTGAAACACAACAGTTTTGTTTACTTCTGTTGGAGGGGAAGGAAAAACGGGGGGCTAAAACTCCCCACACAAGAAAAGCACCAGCAACTCTGAAAAGCACTCAACCTTTTCAAAAACACACACAAATTAGGTGTAGCCAAGTTGATGGAATAGGTTTTAAAGCTCTATAAGAAAACTTGCTCATAACGCAATACTTTTTGTTGTTTCAGTTTTATGTTTAATGGCTTAGAGGTTGCTGGCTTGTTTGGGGGTTTTTTTGCCATTTAAGCTAATAATTAAGGAAATCTTGATGCTGGCTATCATGTAACCTCTGTGCTTTATTGTTATGAGTGATCTTTTATTTCCCTTTTTTCTTTCTTGCTGTAAACTTGGATCTGGTGTCATTAGCTCGGTGCCATGTGTGTTCTGCCTACAAGGCTGGCAGCAGCACGGACTGTTAACCTGCCAAAGCCCAGATACTTGGTTATTAGAGAAATCGGCAGGTGGAGGTGCTAACAGCTAGACAAGGTTGGAGACGGGGTTCTGCTTACTTCGTAAAAAAAGTCAAAAAAAACCCTCTCGCTGAAGGTGAGGAGCACAAGCCGGCAGCCGCTCTTGAGCGGGAGAAGTGTAGGTGCTGCCTGGGCTCTTCCCATGACTTCGGGGTAAACACCGGGGGTTTGCCTTGCATCTGCCTTGCGCTCCATTGCCAGTAATTTTGTTCCTCTGCTCCCACGAGGAAGGTTCTCCTTTAAGAGCACCTCTCCTTCCCTTCCCAGGCTGCAAGCTGTGATGCTGAGGGCACGGCTCAGCCTCTGAAGATGGCTCACAGCAAATGGCACTTGCTGTTTAACTTTGAACAAACATGGCGTGCTCCTCTCATGTGACACAATATTTCGTTTAAAAAGCAAAAAAACTTAAATATTTACTACTTAATCAAAGGTGAACGCCAGTCCATCTATAATAAGCAGTTTCATTTCATCTGTCATAAAATCCAGGCTGTTGGGGCATTTCTCTTTCCTTCTCATGGCTTTTCAGTTAGAGGCTCCCATCCATTAAGTTGTCTGAGGGGAAGACTCGGTTCCTCCATAGGATACATACTGATTTGTTTCCAAGTATTCTTTGTGACACGTGTGTTCACAGATTAAATTTGTCAGTGTTTCCTACTTTGTCTCCCATTTAGAGCATCAGTTGTTTCCAACTTTCAAACTTGCAGTAAGTTTTTTATATATTTAATTCCATTCAGAATTCAAAAGGTATTTGACATAGTTGTTGAACCTGTTATTGCCTTCGATTCCAAAAAATCACTTTAATAATAACCTATTCACTTTTAAGACAAGGTTCATGATAAAGTAATAGAGTAGTTATAACCTGAATTTATGTGCATTTTTCCCAGCATGCTACCTACTCACTTACCGTTCAATAAAAAAATGCAACTATAAATTATCCTGTAAGAGCTACAGATATCAGGAACATGTAAAAGTTTCTCACATTACTGCATTTTAAGCTTTACTAACGACTATATGTTATCAATAAAGCAGGTAGTGCACCTTCTTGTTTTATTAATTGCAGGGTAATAATCTGCATATAGGACTAAAGGAGAATTACATAGATAGCAGCTTCTACATGACAATAACATAACTTATTTTGATGCTTCTGCATTGTGTTTCATACATGAGTCCAGAAGAAACGGTCAAGAGCTGTTATTTTTTTTTACATGGAGATTTTCTGGAAAACTCCTTAAAAGATAGATAGAGATCTTAATGCATAAATTTTATAGAATGACTGTCGAAGTTGAAACTTCATTTCAAGAAGCACTGGGCTTTGTTTAACTCTGTATTTTTAGTATCCAGAGTTACTGAACCAGACTTTACTTAATTAATAACTATAGGATGTGAGGCAGTTCCAGTGCTGCTTTTTCTATTAACTTGCAATTTCCTTTAGGAAATGAATAAACGTGGGGGGGTGAGGGCACGACACACACGAGGTGAGGCATGGCTGCTGAGAATAAATGTGGTACCACTGTACATTGCCAAATTCATTTGAATGAGTTAACAAACATGGTTTATAAATTGAGGAAGTTTAATTCCATAACTCGTGCAACACGTTTTGTGGGAAGAACAAAAGCAGAATTTAAACTGAGTATGAACTGAAATTATGAAAGCCAAGAGATCATTTCTAAATGTTTATTAAAATAGTATTCTAATATTAAAATTCACTTGGTAGCTTATCACTACCGAGATCATATTTACATAAGATATTGAGACATATTTCAAATATAATTCACTTTATTCAATGAAATCTCTGTTGTTTCTATTGAATTTGCAGTTTGTCACTGAAAGGAGCAGCTGGAACACTCCGGCTCTTAACGATTTCATAAGGGTTGGGCTAGACTTAAAAAAGTTACCTCTGTTTGGAACTGAAAATCTACCATGAAAGTGTAAACTGCTGAAGCCTGTGGCTGTTTCTGGAAAGCTGCATTAAAATTAGAGAGAGTGAACAGCTCCAAACATTTTCCACATGGATGAAGAACAATACTAATATTTGGTGTTATTTAATGAATAGTTAAGTCATAGTTTTGCCTATTAAATTCAGTATACTTATCCTGGAACTGTGTTTTAAATGCTCTAATTTCAGGAGGTTATCACTTACTTATAGGAAGGTTTTGTAGTCAAATCATTCAATTGATTGTAGGGACTCATTCAAATATCTTGTTTTCAATTTTTATCAATTAAGGATACCACTGAAGTAGCAGTGTTGTATGTTTGAACACCTCAAACACTGTAAAATTTTCCATTTCCTGAAATTAAATATTGCAGGACCTACATTTATTGCCAATATTGGTATTTTTAGGTATATTTGAATAGGAAAGATCCATACTTCTCTTTCTAAAAAAACCCACCTATTGAATGTGTACAGTGAGTTTTCCACAAATATTGCCCATTTCCTGTATTTATATTGCACATTCATTAAATACGATTGTTGAAACTACAGGAATTATGGTTAGGCAGCTATCAGAAATAAAACTTAAGAACAAAGCAATCTCATATTTGCTGTGATAATTAAATGAATGCTAGTGCATTTCTCATCTCAAAAAAACCCCACCTATATAAGAGCTTTTATTGTTTACATGCAAACATAGGACTATTAGCTCTGAACCTGTAGTATCTTCTATATGGCATAAACTGCAGAATGAGTCTCACTGTGGTTTCACTGTCATTTTAACATGTGCTCATTGAGGAATCGGCCCTGCTTCCAGTTGTTATTTATTAGACATCTATGGTCAGTGCCTGTGTTTATAATCTTTAATATAATAAAATCATCACTTATGTGGATACCGGTTTAAAGTATTTGTCTTTTTGTTTCATTTAGGCTGTGTGAAAGTGTCTAGTCATTTGTATACCTGAAATTATTTTTGTTCTTGATTAACATGTGCTAGTGAGTTCATCTGAGCGTGTCTTGTTATTAAGCTTCTTTATTAAAGTCACCTTTTAATTTCCTGAGTTAATTAAAGATTTCTGTTATTTTTACAATCTCCCTAGTTGTGTGATGGCAAGTATAGTGCCTCTTACTCGTTTGCTTTCTTGTAATTTATCATGCTGTCAATGGAGTTGTTGAACTATTACTTTGTATTCAAGTATTAGTAATGAGTGACTGAAACAAATGGTGTTATAATAGCTAACATATATTTGTAAATGATATTAAAGTACTACCTTTAATTCATACTGAACATAGGCATTCAATGAAAAGTGACACTTCATCATTTTGGTCTTTGTCATGGAAGCAGTATAATGAAGGTGTTGGTTTAGATTCAATTTTGCTTAGTACCAAAGAGCTAACTGTATTTTTTTACATCTATTCTTTGATTTCTGTGTTCTGCATTTAATCAGGACTAGTGGAAGAGCACCCTTTCCCCCAACCCCCTCCCCCCCCCAATAATTTTTGGGCCAAATTTACTATTGGCTAGTCATTTACAGGTTCAATATGCACCTGTATGTGCGTACAGGTGAATGAATGGGTGGATGTTGGTCTCTTCTCCCAAGTAACCAGCGATAGAACGAGAGGAAATGGCCTCAAGTTGTGCCAGGGAGGTTTAGATTGGGTATTTGGAAAAAACTTCCTTATTGAGAGAGTGGTTGGAACAGGCTGCTCAGGGAGGTGGTGGAGTCACCATCAAAGTGTTCAAAAAAAGTGTAGATGTGGCACCTCAGGATATGGTTTAGTGGGCTTGGTGGTGGTGGGTTGATGGATGGACTTGATGACCTTTTCCAGCCTTAATGATTCTGTGATTCTGTGAGAACAGTCAAAAACTGACTACCGGTGACAGTGGCTCTGGCAAGAAAAGCTGATTTTAAATCAATAAAAGTCATGATTTCACTAAAAAAATAGAGGTTGAAGGTGGGCCATTAAATAACTACAGTCATCTGTACAATTACTACAGTAAGCATCCCAGAGAAAAAACAGGAAAAGAGGCTAATTTGTACCCTAATGTTTAAGCATTCGATAAGAAAAGGAGTCCCATTCCTG